>NW_027189128.1:7477478-7777478 GCF_040958095.1 Procambarus clarkii | reverse complement strand
AGATTATTGTACAGGATATGATGGACTATGTCACCCAGAAGTGCCAGGAAGTTGTAGACAGGTTTGTCCCGGCTCAAAAAGAGAAAAATCGAAAGCAACAGAATGATCCATGGTTCAATCAGGAATGTATGGTGGCAAAGCAAAAGGAAAATGGAGAAACTACAGGAATAACAGAACACCAGAGAACAGGGAGATATACCAGAAGGCAAGAAATGAGTACCTCAGAGTGAGGAGAGAAGCAGAGAGACAGTTTGAGAATGACATAGCGAGTAAAGCTAAGCCCCAACCAAAACTGCTCCACAGCCACATCAGGAGGATAACAGCAGTGAAGGAACAAATGATGAAACTGAGAAAAGATGGATAACGGATAGACAGAGAATGACAAGGAAGTGTGAGAAGAACTCAACAAGAGATTCCAGCAGGTCTTCACAATAAAACAAGGAGAAGTCCCAGCACTAAATGAGGAGGGAAACTAAGCAACCTTGGAGAAATTTGACCTCACTAGTGATAAGGTCAAAAGGAATCTGTTCGAGTTGAATGTAACAATGGCTGTTGGGCCTGATGGAATCTTACCATAGATACTAAAAGAAGGTGCAGAGGCACTAAGTGTGCCACTCTCTATGGTGAATAACAGGTCACTGGAAACGAGACCTACTGGTATGCTGGAAGACAGCTAATGTAGTCCCAATATACTAAAAGGGTGACAGGCAAGATGCGCTGAACTACAGGACAGAGTGCCTAACTTGTATACCATGGTAGGTGAGGGAGATCTAAAGGAAAAGGCTCGTAGAACATCTGGAGAGAAATAACCTTGTATCACACCTCCAGCATGGGTTCAGAGATGCTAAATCATGCCTCACAGGTTTAATAGAATTCTATGACAAAGCAACACAAATTAGGCAAGAAAGAGACGGATGGGTAGACTGCATTTTCTTGGACCGTCGTAAAGCCTTTGACACAGTACTTCACAAAACGCTGTTACAAAAGTTGGAACCACAGGCAATTTTTTTCTTATTATTATTATTATTTTCTACCATAGACGTGGCCACATATTTACAATGCTAACCAGCATATATACATTTTATCCTGTAATCCATGGACAGGGTGAGAGGTCTGTTAAACATATAGTTTAGGGGTTTATTGAACAATCAACCACAGGTGATTCGGTGCCTTTAAAATGCTAAGCTAACCTACATACTTAAATACATAGATACACAGATTTACGTATGCCCTACATAAAATGTTCGATGTGTCTTTTACATAGTGTCATTAATGTGCATTTACAAAGGTGAAATGCAATTCTGATCAGCTTTCATATATACTTTATACACATACATATACAAACACACACACATACGTACATATACATATATACATACATGTATACACACACATGTATACACATACATTTGTCTCTTTTACTCTGAGAGGGTGAGAAAGCTGAAAGAGAAACTAGCGTGCAATTAAGCACTTAATCACTGAAGGTGATTGAGGTGCTTTTACAAGCTCAGGTTATATAATTACATCACATACATACATACATTGTATAAGTGATACATTACATGGTCAATCTAGGGTACAAGTCCAATATATCATCAAGTGTTCCAGTACTCATATAGTAATTACAGAGTTCAGCATACCTCAGCCCAGGAGGGCGAAAGTCAGTCAATATGGGACATTTTACAATATAATGTTCAAGAGAGTGCATGTTTTCTCTTTCACAAAGTTGACACATTGTGTACTCGACATTTGGGTTTTGAGAAAGCTGCCAGATACGTCTATATCCTAGACATATTCTGGCCACTATAACATCACATTGCCGAGTTCTTGTTCTATTAGTCTCATATGTGAATGTCTCCTCACGATATCTATCATAATATATAATGCTACAACTTTCAGGTCTTTGTGAATTTGTGAAGTCGGTGAGATCTTCATTAGATATTTGTTTAAGTATTCTCTTTGTCACTGCTAATGAAACACCCATATCAATTTCTACTATTGGTTTTCTACAGGCTGTCTTTGCAAGCATATCAACAGTGTCATGCCTTGAGATGCCAACATGTGATGGTATCCATAGGGATTTAATTTGAAATCTGTTTTCTTTAGCAGCTAAAACATTCATTCGAATATCACTGACTATTTTCTGGGTGTTACTACTGTGTGTGTTCAATGCCAGGAGTGCACTTTGAGAGTCACAGTATATAAGTCCACACTGCCTTTGTCCTTTAAAAATTCAGTGGCAAGGTATATGCCTGCAAGTTCGGTTTGAGTTGTACTTGCCCAGTCATATACGCGCTTCATTGCTGTATGTACGAGAGAAGATTGTTCAAATAAATTACATGCACATCCGGTACATCGTTCACCTACTTCTACAGCGCCGTCGGTATAGCACTGATACACACTGCTACCCATACCCTGAGTACTCTCAGTGATGCTTTTCAGTGTTAACTGTTATATGAGTGTAGAGTGCACATTATCTTTCTTGGGCGCATTTACAAATTTAACTGATAGATCCCAGTTATCCCATGGATGAATTAGTTGATTAATCATTGAGTTGGGTACATATTTAATATTTTGATGGAGTTGGCTACTTTGTAGAACCAAAATGCATAATCAGATTTCGTTCTTCTTCTATAGAACTCAGGTGAGTGTAGCATATTAAAAAGTTTAGCTTGAAACTTCATGTGTTGCCGAAATCTACTCAATGCCTTCACGCCGAAAACTGTGCTGATAGACAAAATTCTCTCACTTGTTGTAGGTAATTTTAACTCTCCTCTCATATTAACTATTCTCGTGAACTTTGGAGCCCCAAGGATGAGACGCATAGCTTCATTTTGCGAGGTTTCAAGAGATTTCAGCTCTTTGTCTGTATACAGTGTGAGATGTAAAGCATTGTAGTCAATCACAGAGCGTATAAATGATACATAAAACATTCTAGCAAGTCTCACGATAATTCCATGATTGACACCAACAAGGACCCGCAAGGGCTCAGAGTCTCCGCTTGAGAGAAGAAAGGTACTAGGGTCGTTAATGGGGACACCAAGGTATCTGTAAGACTCGCAGTTCTCAAGTGCTCGCCCATCTATATTATAATTGTCTGGTGGAATACCACATGGAATGAGGGCACGAGTTTTCTGTACAGAGATAAGGAGGCCACATTCCTCAGCTCTAGTAGCAAAAGCATCGAGCAGACCTTGCATTCTAGGCTCGGTGGCAGCCTGTAAACATATATTATCAGTATAACAAATGACAGTGTCTTCATTATTAGTTGGAAGATCTTTAATAAGTTTATGCATCAGAACGTTGAACAACAAGGGACTGAGGACCCCTCCTTGTGGAGTTCCCAATTCAAAGAGTTTGTTCTCTGTACTTTTAATACCATTAAACAAAACATATGCTGTTCGATTAGACAAATAAGCCTTTATCCATTTCAGTAATTTTCCTTGGATTTCTAGCTCAGCAAGCTGTTCCAGTATGATTTCTCTGTTTGCTGTATCAAAAGCTGCTGCTAGGTCGATGAAGACTGCTTGAGGGGAAGCGTCAATATGAGCGAAGTACTCAGCAAAACAGTGTTGTGTACTGAGCCCAGGCATAAATTAAAACAGTTGGGGTGACAGGTGCCCCTGTATACGATACATGAGTCGGTTAAGGACAATGCGTTCAAGCACTTTACAGACACACGATGTTAGAGATATTGATCTATAATTATCTGAGTGTGGTTTGGGGATGGGAACAATGACACTCTTTGTCCAAGCATCAGGTAATACTCCTTCACTTAAACTCGTTCTGTACAACACTAATAGTGGATTACCTAGTACGTGTGAAACTAATCTCAATAAACTGTAAGTAATACCGTCCTCTCCAGGAGCAGTTGATTTGCCCATCTTTAGTGCATGATTTAATTCCCATTCAGTTACATCATTAAGGTCCGACACGTCGATAGCTGTACAGGCAAGAGTACTGGTTCGTTGTCTGTTGGGGCATGAGTCATTAAGTTTTTGTTGTATGTTAATTGGAAGTGAGTCGTAGCTCGATGTTAGTGCCCATTGATCATGGTTCACCTTGATCAATGTTTGCTTGTTCTAGTGGGCTGTGCTGTAGTGTTTTGGTTGGGTTGCTTCTAGAGATTTTTCGTAACTTTTCCTAAACTTCAACAAGTGTTGTTTGCTAGTAGTAGTTTGCGGGGGAGGGGACGGACGTATCGTCGTCGTGTTCCATGAAAACACTGAAATAAACCGGGCTTTTTTTAGGATTACAACCCTGGATTACGGCCCACAGTGATCACCAAGTGCATAGTGACTCGTAGGAAAGTTGAATACATAAATTAACAATGGAACTTTGAGTTAAATACAGAATAAACTTGGGACCACGTGGTGAGCCAGTGCCACCAGGCTCATGTGTACAGGCAAAAGCGATATATATCAAATATAGCGAGCAGAGATACGTTGAACAGTGAAGTGGAACGTGTAACACAACACATAAATTAGTGGATAGTGTTAGAGAATTGTACATAGAAAAAGTATAAATGTAAAGTTGTAGCAGGAGGCATCACACTAGGCTGTTTACATCACAGCCATGAGGCCTACACAGTGTAGGGGACGTCCCGCAGGTAACAGTATACTCCCTCAGTGATAATATACTGGCAATATATATGGTAATACGGGAAAGTGGATCTAGGAACTAGTAATAGAGTAAGTGAATAGCATTGCAAGCCGGAAGAAAACAGAAATTCCCTTAGGATATTACAGGCAAATAATCAGTGTATAAATTAAGTAGCTGGCAAACGGTGGCATCCTGCCCCCGACCTGGGAGAAACAACGATAAGGCGATAAGTACCACTCCACAAAAACTTGAACAAATAAACATATGTAATATTATAAATATACTGTATACATATTATATATACATAAATATAATATTATAAATATATTCATATAATATTATAACACCACAAACCCAACATGGGGGAGTGTGGAGGCTGTTCTAAGCTACTTCGGAAGAATGTTGTAGGCATTGTATGTAACATTTGTAACATAAGATTTCACCTGAGTTGTACAGGATTACCTACACAATATGCAAACCGGGAAGGTAACTACTGGATCTGTCAAAGTGACAGACAGATGTGGGAAAACATCAAAACCTAAGGAATAACATTCCTGAAGTACACAGGCTACAATTCACACAAAAACTACCAGGAAATATATGCAGAGTATATAAAGACAGCAACGAACTCTGAGCACAACCCAGGGACTGAGAATTTAGAGAGTCAAAGTAGCAATGTAGAAGGACATAGTGTCGAGGTACACAAAAATGAAGGCAATATTGTAGAGCAAACTGGTGATATGAATAAGGAGAGAAAAATGAGACGAATGAGAACACAAATGAGATAGACGAAAGCAACAAGGAGAAAGATAAGGGCAATACCGAGAATGAATGCAGGAACGAGAAAGTTGGAACAAAAATCACAGAGGTAGCCAAGTCGTACACGGGTACAAACAAGAATAATACAATCACAGATGAAAATATTATTTGCAGGTATTATGCAAAAGGACAGTGCAGATATGGGCCCAGAGGCACGGAATGCTCATTCATGCACCCACGGAAATGTCGAAACTGGTTAGGGAAAGGCAGATGTCGTTTTGATACAGAGTGTAGATATTTTCACCCTAAGCTATGCAAACTCTCAGTTAATGAGAGGAAATGCTACTATCTTCATTGCCCTGATTTCCACGTCAGAGGTACACAGCGCTATATTAGAGAGGAAGTCCAATATAATAGCCCTGAAATTTTTTTAGAAGCAGGCAGAAACAGAGGGAGAAACAGACACGTGGCAGGAGTACGGATGGAGAGGGGGAAATGTTCAAGACTGGACTACAGTTCGTCATCAATTCCACACATACTACACCCCCCAACTACACAGAGACTACCCCACTCCCCAATATCACTTCCAAAACTGGACAAACCATTGCCACAACAACACACCCTGGGTCAGGGTAGAGAGGAGGGAGAACTACCAAAACCTTCCAGAAGTGACACACAATATGGACAATCATTCATATTTGCAAACATTCAAGGTTTAAAGCCAAAGGCAAGAAATAAAGTTAAGTTCATAAATGGCCTCCTATTAGAGTCAAACTCAATATTTGGGGCATTCACGGAAACATACTGTGACGGAGTTCCCCCCCTTATAATTCTCCCACGCCTGCAGTAAGAG
This sequence comes from Procambarus clarkii, assembly GCF_040958095.1. Lineage (NCBI taxonomy): Eukaryota > Metazoa > Arthropoda > Malacostraca > Decapoda > Cambaridae > Procambarus > Procambarus clarkii. The sequence continues at coordinate 7,771,264 of NW_027189128.1, read as the reverse complement.
TCATGTCTACTTTTCCCAAGCGTTCTCTACGTTGCAGGCTACAATTCGATATATGGGAGAGAGTGAAGTGTTCTCGGAGAGCCGAGAAATTTGTGAAATAGTAATATTTTGGCCTGTGGTTTAGGCCCTTTAGGGAGCCAAGATGGCGCTTACCTCCCTGATCTCCCGCCAAAACCGTGTGACGTCAGTGGCACCGGATTGGTCACCGACAGCAATGTGGCACCGGGAGCCAATGAAAACTTCCCGTAGCAAAAGTGACGTCACGAAGGAAGGGGGTCCGGCCGGCGAGCCGGGCTGGCGCCAGCTGTCAGACACGACACGTCATAGAGGTCGGACGTGCGACGAGTGGTCCTGTCAGTTGGACAGTCGTTTCCCGCTACCGTGGATTTACGTGTCACCTGAAGTCAGCCAGTACTCTGAGAAGTCTTCCCTAGTTCATGTGTTGAACCAGAAGAGGGAATTGACGGTTATTTGAGCAACAAGTGCTCCAGTCAGGTACTGTGCCAGTAGCAGTGAAGCCGTGCAGTGACGTATGTGGCGTCTATGGCAATTCACCAGTTCGTGACAGCGTAGTGGCAGACAGAGCCACTGGGTAGCTGAGGAAGAGAGGACTATTTGGGGAAACCGGACGACTGTAGCTGAGACGTAGGCGACGGCCGTTGCTGGGAGAAGACGACGGCCAGGAGACCGACTCCAACCTTCGAGAAGTCAGGAAGGAGGACGGACCTGCAGTGAGGAGGCACGGAGACGACGCGCTAAACGGTGGGACGACGAGAGGCTCTGGTAGGACACGACGACGTGTAGTGTGGGGGCGTTCCCGACACGAGGACCAGGAGCTACATCTCGACTCTCATCGGAGGATAGGGTGAAGTAGGTGTTTCTAGTTCCCTCCCCATTCCCCTTTAGTTAGCAATGTTATTTGGCTATATTTTCTAGCCTGAGGATTTTATATGTCGTGAGCAAGTCTCACCCATGTTACGATAAAGCACCAGTGTGCTAGACAGTACTATCAAGAGTACTTGAAATATTCATGTTGATTATTGGTGTGTACAGGCACCAGGAAGAAGTGATTAATTTACTGTGTTGTGTATATCTTTCTATAGATTTTGATATGAACATATAGTGGTAAATTATATATAATATTATGCCAGTATTTGAAAGTTAGGCTGTGCACCCAGAAATCATTTATTTTCCATGTATTGATATTTGATGTGACTACATTATATATGCTATGTTCATGCAGTGATAAGTCGTTTGTGAGTACAGTGAATTATTGAGTTATTGCCCACGAGAGAAAGTACTGAAACTCCAGTGTTAATATTTCATAATATATTGTTGGATGAATAACAGTGTAAGACCATTACAGTGAGTCATTATAGCATTAAGTGTAGAAAAGACTGTTTGAGCCTGAGTACAGTGTAACCAAGTGATACGTGCTATTGTAGCCAATATCGTGTGCGCGAGTTCAAAGTAATATTGGAGAACTTAAGGAAACAGCGCGCGTGAATCTGAAAACAAGCAAAGAGCTTCCGTGCGCGGGCCAGCGATCAGCTGTTCTTGACACTTGATGAGGAGGGGAGGTGTTGCCCCCATAGTGATCGCATAGTATCCGTGGGAACTTCCGGCCGCGTCGGGATCAGTTGACTTATTTGTTGTTGTTTGGCCTTTGTGACATCTTTCATACATTTTAAGTAAAATACAAAACTATCTTGGTGTTTATATCATTCCCTCCATTGATCTTGTGGCTATACTATACCTGTAAGCATAGAGTGATAACAATAAGTACCTGCCTGATTCCTGATCTTTGAGTGTGACCTTGCCAAGGCTACCACTAAATACACCAGTCCACTGATGGTGTTACTGGCCACCTAAAACACCAGTTGGCGACCTTGTGGGTAACCATAGAGCCCGATTGTTGGGGAGAGCACACGACTGTCAAGTGCACGAGTCGTGTTCTCACTCTTTCTTAATAAGAGGCCGTTAAGACTGATTGGGAGACTCTCCTGGCGTGCAGTGGCGCCGTGAGGATCGAGGGAAGACCCGCAGGGCTACGGTGAGTGACCTTGAGCATAACTATTGCTCACCCCAGACTAGAGAGAAGAGAGGTGAAACCCCAACAATACAAAAAATTACATGGATGGTGAAATCTGGATTCCAAATTATAATTTATATAGATGTGATAGAAAAACTAGGTCAAATGGAGGAGTAGGTCTGTATATTAAAGAGGACCTGGTATGCACAGAACTACTAAACACAACTAATGAGGTGGTAGAGGTACTTGGAATTAAGGTAGAGAAACTAAGCCTAATTATTATTCTAATATATAAACCGCCAGACACAACGGTTGAGGAATTCACAGAGCAGATGCACAAAATAGAGAACATACTTGATAACCTAGCAAACCCAGCTCCAGATATTATCTTCCTTGGAGATTTCAATTTACTGAGGCTAAGATGGAGAATGGCAAACACAAATATCACAACATGGAATGACCCGGGAAATAACCAACCACAGGTCAGAGAACTTTTGAGATTCTGTGACAAATTCTCGCTCAATCAACAGATTACAGAACCAACTAGAATGAAAACACACTAGACTTGTTATTCACAACCAATGATGAACTAATCAGAGACATCACAATCCCAGATACTTCATACTCAGACCATAAGCTCATTGAAGTGCGAACTATCATAAATAACGGTAGTAGGTCTAAGAGACCCAACAAGCGAGAAGGAATATTCAATCAATTCAATTTCAACAATAAGAGGATAGACTGGGAAAAAATAAATGTAGACCTTGCAACCATTCAATGGGAGACGGTCTTAAGCGACAAAACTCCAACACAGGGAATAGCTCAACTGAGAGCTGAAGCTTACAAGGTCTGCTTGAAGCACGTGCCTGTGAGGAGGGGCAGAAAGAGAACCACTCTAGAAAGAGAACGCAGACGACTGTACAGGAGAAGGAAAAAAAAATAACGGAAATGCTTACGCAGACACGACTATCACAAGCAAGGAAAACAAGCCTAAGCAGGGAGATCGAAGAAACATAACAAACGTTGAAGCGATCATACGAGTCTGAGGAAATGGAATTGGAACAGAAAGCTATGCACGAGATAAGGAAAAATCCGAAATATTTTTTCACATACGCAAAATCAAAATAAAAAACCTGGACCAGTATTGGACCATTAATTACAACTGAAGGTACGTACACAGAGGACAACAAAGAGATTAGTGAAATTCTAAGAAGCCAGTATGAGGCTATGTTTAGCACACCAATAAACAACATGAAAGTTGATGACCCAGACAGCTTCTTTATGAATGACATTCAAGCTGCAGATAATATAACGGATATTACCACAAACTCGGAAGACTTTGAAAAAGAAATTTACAATATGCCTATGTACTCAGCTCCTGGGCCTGACTCATGGAATTCAATATTCATAAAGAAATGTAAAGTACCAGTAGCTAGAGCACTCAGCGTATGGAGAAAGAGCCTGGATACAGGGGAGATACTAGCAGCACTTAAATCTGCAGATATAGCTTCGTTTCACAAGGGAGGAGTAAAGCATTGGCAAAAAATTATAGGCCAGTTGCACTAACATCACACATAATAAAAGTGTTTGAAAGAGTGATTAGGAATAAAATTTCTAGTTTTATGGAAAACAATGAATTGCACAACCCAGGACAACATGGATTTAGAGCGGGAAGATCCTGTCTGTCACAGTTACTCAACCACTATGACAAAATCACAGAAGCCGTAGAAGAAAAGCAAAATGCAGATGTATACACAGACTTTGCAAAGGCGTTCGACAAATGTGACCATGGGGTGATAGCTCACAAAATGAGGTCAATGGGAATAACTGAAAAAGTAGGACGCTGGATACTCAATTTCCGGTCGAATAGAGCACAAAGAGTAACAATCAATCAGATAAAATTGAGTCCAAGAGATGTTAAAAGTTCTGTACCTCAAGGTACAGTCCTTGCACCACTACTGTTCCTTATTCTCATATCTGATATAGACAAAAATACACGTCACAGCTTCGTGTCGTACTTTGCAGATGACACAATAATCAGCATGAAAATTACCTCTGCTGAAGACATTGAAAAACTACAAGCAGATGTCAACAAAGTTTTCGATTGGGCAGCAGAAAATAGCATGATGTTTAACAGTGATAAATTTCAGGTACTCAGGTACGGCAAAAATGAGGATCTGAAACATAATACAGGGGTACAAAACACAATCGAATCTTCCCATAGTAGAAAAACAGCATGCCAAGGATTTGGGAATAATGATGTCCGACGATCTAACGTTTAGGGAGCATAACCAAGCAAATATTGCGTCAGCCAGAAAAATGATAGGATAGATTACGAGAACTTTCAAATCCAGGGCTCCCATCACAATGGTTGTACTCTTCAAGTCACTTGTGTTGTCCCGTCTCGAGTACTGCTCAGTACTCACTTCCCCCTTCAGAGCAGGAGAGATTGCTGAATTAGAGGGAATACAGAGAACATATACGGCACACATAGACGAGATAAAACACCTAAATTATTGGCATCGTCTCAAAGCTCTCCAAATGTACTCTCTAGAAAGGAGACGAGAGAGATACCAAATAATATACACATGGAAAATACTGGAGAGTCAGGTCCCAAATCTACACAGTAAAATAACAACGTACTGGAGTGAACAATATGGAAGAAAATGCAAGATTGAACCAGTAAAGAGCAGAGGTGCCATAGGCGCAATCAGAGAGCACTGTATGAACATCAGTGCTATTCGAATGAATAGCATAGTCAATAGTCAGTGATATTCGAATGAATGTTTTAGCTGCTAAAGAAAACAGATTTCAAATTAAATCCCTATGGATACCATCACATGTTGGCATCTCAAGGCATGACACTGTTGATATGCTTGCAAAGACAGCCTGTAGAAAACCAATAGTAGAAATTGATATGGGTGTTTCATTAGCAGTGACAAAGAGAATACTAAAACAAATATCTAATGAAGATCTCACCGACTTCACAAATTCACAAAGACCTGAAAGTTGTAGCATTATATATTATGATAGATATCGTGAGGAGACATTCACATATGAGACTAATAGAACAAGAACTCGGCAATGTGATGTTATAGTGGCCAGAATATGTCTAGGATATAGACGTATCTGGCAGCTTTCTCAAAACCCAAATGTCGAGTACACAATGTGTCAACTTTGTGAAAGAGAAAACATGCACTCTCTTGAACATTATATTGTAAAATGTCCCATATTGACTGACTTTCGCCCTCCTGGGCTGAGGTATGCTGAACTCTGTAATTACTATATGAGTACTGGAACACTTGATGATATATTGGACTTGTACCCTAGATTGACCATGTAATGTATCACTTATACAATGTATGTATGTATGTGATGTAATTATATAACCTGAGCTTGTAAAAGCACCTCAATCACCTTCAGTGATTAAGTGCTTAATTGCACGCTAGTTTCTCTTTCAGCTTTCTCACCCTCTCAGAGTAAAAGAGACAAATGTATGTGTATACATGTGTGTGTATACATGTATGTATATATGTATATGTACGTATGTGTGTGTGTTTGTATATGTATGTGTATAAAGTATATATGAAAGCTGATCAGAATTGCATTTCACCTTTGTAAATGCAATTCTGATCAGCTTTCATATATACTTTATACACATACATATACAAACACACACACATACGTACATATACATATATACATACATGTATACACACACATGTATACACATACATTTGTCTCTTTTACTCTGAGAGGGTGAGAAAGCTGAAAGAGAAACTAGCGTGCAATTAAGCACTTAATCACTGAAGGTGATTGAGGTGCTTTTACAAGCTCAGGTTATATAATTACATCACATACATACATACATTGTATAAGTGATACATTACATGGTCAATCTAGGGTACAAGTCCAATATATCATCAAGTGTTCCAGTACTCATATAGTAATTACAGAGTTCAGCATACCTCAGCCCAGGAGGGCGAAAGTCAGTCAATATGGGACATTTTACAATATAATGTTCAAGAGAGTGCATGTTTTCTCTTTCACAAAGTTGACACATTGTGTACTCGACATTTGGGTTTTGAGAAAGCTGACAGATACGTCTATATCCTAGACATATTCTGGCCACTATAACATCACATTGCCGAGTTCTTGTTCTATTAGTCTCATATGTGAATGTCTCCTCACGATATCTATCATAATATATAATGCTACAACTTTCAGGTCTTTGTGAATTTGTGAAGTCGGTGAGATCTTCATTAGATATTTGTTTAAGTATTCTCTTTGTCACTGCTAATGAAACACCCATATCAATTTCTACTATTGGTTTTCTACAGGCTGTCTTTGCAAGCATATCAACAGTGTCATGCCTTGAGATGCCAACATGTGATGGTATCCATAGGGATTTAATTTGAAATCTGTTTTCTTTAGCAGCTAAAACATTCATTCGAATATCACTGACTATTTTCTGGGTGTTACTACTGTGTGTGTTCAATGCCAGGAGTGCACTTTGAGAGTCACAGTATATAAGTCCACACTGCCTTTGTCCTTTAAAAATTCAGTGGCAAGGTATATGCCTGCAAGTTCGGTTTGAGTTGTACTTGCCCAGTCATATACGCGCTTCATTGCTGTATGTACGAGAGAAGATTGTTCAAATAAATTACATGCACATCCGGTACATCGTTCACCTACTTCTACAGCGCCGTCGGTATAGCACTGATACACACTGCTACCCATACCCTGAGTACTCTCAGTGATGCTTTTCAGTGTTAACTGTTATATGAGTGTAGAGTGCACATTATCTTTCTTGGGCGCATTTACAAATTTAACTGATAGATCCCAGTTATCCCATGGATGAATTAGTTGATTAATCATTGAGTTGGGTACATATTTAATATTTTGATGGAGTTGGCTACTTTGTAGAACCAAAATGCATAATCAGATTTCGTTCTTCTTCTATAGAACTCAGGTGAGTGTAGCATATTAAAAAGTTTAGCTTGAAACTTCATGTGTTGCCGAAATCTACTCAATGCCTTCACGCCGAAAACTGTGCTGATAGACAAAATTCTCTCACTTATTGTAGGTAATTTTAACTCTCCTCTCATATTAACTATTCTCGTGAACTTTGGAGCCCCAAGGATGAGACGCATAGCTTCCTTTTGCGAGGTTTCAAGAGATTTCAGCTCTTTGTCTGTATACAGTGTGAGATGTAAAGCATTGTAGTCAATCACAGAGCGTATAAATGATACATAAAACATTCTAGCAAGTCTCACGATAATTCCATGATTGACACCAACAAGGACCCCGAAGGGCTCAGAGTCACCTCTTGAGAGAAGAAAGGTACCCAGGGTCATTAATGGGGACACCAAGGTATCTGTAAGACTCGCAGTTCTCAAGTGCTCGCCCATCTATATTATAATTGTCTGGTGGAATACCACATGGAATGAGGGCACGAGTTTTCTGTACAGAGATAAGGAGGCCACATTCCTCAGCTCTAGTAGCAAAAGCATCGAGCAGACCTTGCATTCTAGGCTCGGTGGCAGCCTGTAAACATATATTATCAGTATAACAAATGACAGTGTCTTCATTATTAGTTGGAAGATCTTTAATAAGTTTATGTATCAGAACGTTGAACGACAAGGGACTGAGGACCCCTCCTTGTGGAGTTCCCAATTCAAAGAGTTTGTTCTCTGTACTTTTAATACCATTAAACAAAACATATGCTGTTCGATTAGACAAATAAGCCTTTATCCATTTCAGTAATTTTCCTTGGATTTCTAGCTCAGCAAGCTGTTCCAGTATGATTTCTCTGTTTGCTGTATCAAAAGCTGCTGCTAGGTCGATGAAAACTGCTTGAGGGGAAGCGTCAATATGAGCGAAGTACTCAGCAAAACAGTGTTGTGTACTGAGCCCAGGCATAAATTAAAACAGTTGGGGTGACAGGTGCCCCTGTATACGATACATGAGTCGGTTAAGGACAATGCGTTCAAGCACTTTACAGACACACGATGTTAGAGATATTGATCTATAATTATCTGAGTGTGGTTTGGGGATGGGAACAATGACACTCTTTGTCCAAGCATCAGGTAATACTCCTTCACTTAAACTCGTTCTGTACAACACTAATAGTGGATTACCTGGTACGTGTGAAACTAATCTCAATAAACTGTAAGTAATACCGTCCTCTCCAGGAGCAGTTGATTTGCCCATCTTTAGTGCATGATTTAATTCCCATTCAGTTACATCATTAAGGTCCGACACGTCGATAGCTGTACAGGCAAGAGTACTGGTTCGTTGTCTGTTGGGGCATGAGTCATTAAGTTTTTGTTGTATGTTAATTGGAAGTGAGTCGTAGCTCGATGTTAGTGCCCATTGATCATGGTTCACCTTGATCAATGTTTGCTTGTTCTAGTGGGCTGTGCTGCAGTGTTTTGGTTGGGTTGCTTCTAGAGATTTTTCGTAACTTTTCCTAAACTTCAACAAGTGTTGTTTGCTAGTAGTAGTTTGCGGGGGAGGGGACGGACGTATCGTCGTCGTGTTCCATGAAAACACTGAAATAAACCGGGCTTTTTTTAGGATTACAACCCTGGATTACGGCCCACAGTGATCACCAAGTGCATAGTGACTCGTAGGAAAGTTGAATACATAAATTAACAATGGAACTTTGAGTTAAATACAGAATAAACTTGGGACCACGTGGTGAGCCAGTGCCACCAGGCTCATGTGTACAGGCAAAAGCGATATATATCAAATATAGCGAGCAGAGATACGTTGAACAGTGAAGTGGAACGTGTAACACAACACATAAATTAGTGGATAGTGTTAGAGAATTGTACATAGAAAAAGTATAAATGTAAAGTTGTAGCAGGAGGCATCACACTAGGCTGTTTACATCACAGCCATGAGGCCTACACAGTGTAGGGGACGTCCCGCAGGCAACAGTATACTCCCTCAGTGATAATTTACTGGCAATATATATGGTAATACGGGAAAGTGGATCTAGGAACTAGTAATAGAGTAAGTGAATAGCATTGCAAGCCGGAAGAAAACAGAAATTCCCTTAGGATATTACAGGCAAATAATCAGTGTATAAATTAAGTAGCTGGCAAACGGTGGCATCCTGCCCCCGACCTGGGAGAAACAACGATAAGGCGATAAGTACCACTCCACAAAAACTTGAACAAATAAACATATGTAATATTATAAATATACTGTATACATATTATATATACATAAATATAATATTATAAATATATTCATATAATATTATAACACCACAAACCCAACATGGGGGAGTGTGGAGGCTGTTCTAAGCTACTTCGGAAGAATGTTGTAGGCATTGTATGTAACATTTGTAACATAAGATTTCACCTGAGTTGTACAGGATTACCTACACAATATGCAAACCGGGAAGGTAACTACTGGATCTGTCAAAGTGACAGACAGATGTGGGAAAACATCAAAACCTAAGGAATAACATTCCTGAAGTACACAGGCTACAATTCACACAAAAACTACCAGGAAATATATGCAGAGTATATAAAGACAGCAACGAACTCTGAGCACAACCCAGGGACTGAGAATTTAGAGAGTCAAAGTAGCAATGTAGAAGGACATAGTGTCGAGGTACACAAAAATGAAGGCAATATTGTAGAGCAAACTGGTGATATGAATAAGGAGAGAAAAATGAGACGAATGAGAACACAAATGAGATAGACGAAAGCAACAAGGAGAAAGATAAGGGCAATACCGAGAATGAATGCAGGAACGAGAAAGTTGGAACAAAAATCACAGAGGTAGCCAAGTCGTACACGGGTACAAACAAGAATAATACAATCACAGATGAAAATATTATTTGCAGGTATTATGCAAAAGGACAGTGCAGATATGGGCCCAGAGGCACGGAATGCTCATTCATGCACCCACGGAAATGTCGAAACTGGTTAGGGAAAGGCAGATGTCGTTTTGATACAGAGTGTAGATATTTTCACCCTAAGCTATGCAAACTCTCAGTTAATGAGAGGAAATGCTACTATCTTCATTGCCCTGATTTCCACGTCAGAGGTACACAGCGCTATATTAGAGAGGAAGTCCAATATAATAGCCCTGAAATTTTTTTAGAAGCAGGCAGAAACAGAGGGAGAAACAGACACGTGGCAGGAGTACGGATGGAGAGGGGGAAATGTTCAAGACTGGACTACAGTTCGTCATCAATTCCACACATACTACACCCCCCAACTACACAGAGACTACCCCACTCCCCAATATCACTTCCAAAACTGGACAAACCATTGCCACAACAACACACCCTGGGTCAGGGTAGAGAGGAGGGAGAACTACCAAAACCTTCCAGAAGTGACACACAATATGGACAATCATTCATATTTGCAAACATTCAAGGTTTTAAGCCAAAGTCAAGAAATAAAGTTAAGTTCATAAATGGCCTCCTATTAGAGTCAAACTCAATATTTGGGGCATTCACGGAAACATACTGTGACGGAGTTCCCCCCCTTATAATTCTCCCACGCCTGCAGTAAGATTCATGTCTACTTTTCCCAAGCGTTCTCTACGTTGCAGGCTACAATTCGATATATGGGAGAGAGTGAAGTGTTCTCGGAGAGCCGAGAAATTTGTGAAATAGTAATATTTTGGCCTGTGGTTTAGGCCCTTTAGGGAGCCAAGATGGCGCTTACCTCCCTGATCTCCCGCCAAAACCGTGTGACGTCAGTGGCACCGGATTGGTCACCGACAGCAATGTGGCACCGGGAGCCAATGAAAACTTCCCGTAGCAAAAGTGACGTCACGAAGGAAGGGGGTCCGGCCCGCGAGCCGGGCTGGCGCCAGCTGTCAGACACGACACGTCATAGAGGTCGGACGTGCGACGAGTGGTCCTGTCAGTTGGACAGTCGTTTCCCGCTACCGTGGATTTACGCGTCACCTGAAGTCAGCCAGTACCCTGAGAAGTCTTCCCTAGTTCATGTGTTGAACCAGAAGAGGGAATTGATGGTTATTTGAGCAACAAGTGCTCCAGTCAGGTACTGTGCCAGTAGCAGTGAAGCCGTGCAGTGACGTATGTGGCGTCTATGGCAATTCACCAGTTCGTGACAGCGTAGTGGCAGACAGAGCCACTGTGTAGCTGAGGAAGAGAGGACTATTTGGGGAAACCGGACGACTGTAGCTGAGACATAGGCGACGGCCGTTGCTGGGAGAAGACGACGGCCAGGAGACCGACTCCAACCTTCGAGAAGTCAGGAAGGAGGACGGACCTGCAGTGAGGAGGCACGAAGACGACGCGCTAAACGGTGGGACGACGAGAGGCTCTGGTAGGACACGACGACGTGTAGTGTGGGGGCGTTCCCGACACGAGGACCAGGAGCTACAACTCGACTCTCATCTGAGGATAGGGTGAAGTAGGTCTTTCTAGTTCCCTCCCCATTCCCCTTTAGTTAGCTATGTTATTTGGCTATATTTTCTAGCCTGAGGATTTTATATGTCGTGAGCAAGTCTCACCCATGTTACGATAAAGCACAAGTGTGCTAGACAGTACTATCAAGAGTACTTGAAATATTCATGTTGATTATTGGTGTGTACAGGCACCAGGAACAAGTGATTAATTTACTGTGTTGTGTATATCTTTCTATAGATTTTGATATGAACATAAAGTGGTAAATTATATATAATATTATGCCAGTATTTGAAAGTTAGGCTGTGCACCCAGAAATCATTTATTTTCCATGTATTGATATTTGATGTGACTACATTATATATGCTATGTTCATGCAGTGATAAGTCGTTTGTGAGTACAGTGAATTATTGAGTTATTGCCCACGAGAGAAAGTACTGAAACTCCAGTGTTAATATTTCATAATATATTGTTGGATGAATAACAGTGTAAGACCATTACAGTGAGTCATTATAGCATTAAGTGTAGAAAAGACTGTTTGAGCCTGAGTACAGTGTAACCAAGTGATACGTGCTATTGTAGCCAATATCGTGTGCGCGAGATCATAGTAATATTGGAGAACTTAAGGAAACAGCGCGCGTGAATCTGAAAACAAGCAAAGAGCTTCCGCGCGCGGGCCAGCGATCAGCTGTTCTTGACACTTGATGAGGAGGGGAGGTGTTGCCCCCATAGTGATCGCATAGTATCCGTGGGAACTTCCGGCCGCGTCGGGATCAGTTGACTTATTTGTTGTTGTTTGGCCTTTGTGACATCTTTCATACATTTTAAGTAAAATACAAAACTATCTTGGTGTTTATATCATTCCCTCCATTGATCTTGTGGCTATACTATACCTGTAAGCATAGAGTGATAACAATAAGTACCTGCCTGATTCCTGATCTTTGAGTGTGACCTTGCCAAGGCTACCACTAAATACACCAGTCCACTGATGGTGTTACTGGCCACCTAAAACACCAGTTGGCGACCTTGTGGGTAACCATAGAGCCCGATTGTTGGGGAGGGCACACGACTGTCAAGTGCACGAGTCGTGTTCTCACTCTTTCTTAATAAGAGGCCGTTAAGATTGACTGGGAGACTCTCCTGGCGTGCAGTGGCGCCGTGAGGATCGAGGGAAGACCCGCAGGGCTACGGTGAGTGACCTTGAGCATAACTATTGCTCACCCCAGACTAGAGAGAAGAGAGGTGAAACCCCAACAATACAAAAAATTACATGGATGGTGAAATCTGGATTCCAAATTATAATTTATATAGATGTGATAGAAAAACTAGGTCAAATGGAGGAGTAGGTCTGTATATTAAAGAGGACCTGGTATGCACAGAACTACTAAACACAACTAATGAGGTGGTAGAGGTACTTGGAATTAAGGTAGAGAAACTAAGCCTAATTATTATTCTAATATATAAACCGCCAGACACAACGGTTGAGGAATTCACAGAGCAGATGCACAAAATAGAGAACATACTTGATAACCTAGCAAACCCAGCTCCAGATATTATCTTCCTTGGAGATTTCAATTTACTGAGGCTAAGATGGAGAATGGCAAACACAAATATCACAACATGGAATGACCCGGGAAATAACCAATCACAGGTCAGAGAACTTTTGAGATTCTGTGACAAATTCTCGCTCAATCAACAGATTACAGAACCAACTAGAAACGAAAACACACTAGACTTGTTATTCACAACCAATGATGAACTAATCAGAGACATCACAATCCCAGATACTTCATACTCAGACCATAAGCTCATTGAAGTGCGAACTATCATAAATAACGGTAGTAGGTCTAAGAGACCCAACAAGCGAGAAGGAATATTCAATCAATTCAATTTCAACAATAAGAGGATAGACTGGGAAAAAATAAATGTAGACCTTGCAACCATTCAATGGGAGACGGTCTTAAGCGACAAAACTCCAACACAGGGAATAGCTCAACTGACAGCTGAAGCTTACAAGGTCTGCTTGAAGCACGTGCCTGTGAGGAGGGGGCAGAAAGAGAACCACTCTAGAAAGAGAACGCAGACGACTGTACAGGAGAAGGAAAAAAAAATAACGGAAATGCTTACGCAGACACGACTATCACAAGCAAGGAAAACAAGCCTAAGCAGGGAGATCGAAGAAACATAACAAACGTTGAAGCGTTCATATGAGTCTGAGGAAATGGAATTGGAACAGAAAGCTATGCACGAGATAAGGAAAAATCCGAAATATTTTTTCACATACGCAAAATCAAAATAAAAAACCTGGACCAGTATTGGACCATTAATTACAACTGAAGGTACGTACACAGAGGACAACAAAGAGATTAGTGAAATTCTAAGAAGCCAGTATGAGGCTATGTTTAGCACACCAATAAACAACATGAAAGTTGATGACCCAGACAGCTTCTTTATGAATGACATTCAAGCTGCAGATAATATAACGGATATTACCACAAACTCGGAAGACTTTGAAAAAGAAATTTACAATATGCCTATGTACTCAGCTCCTGGGCCTGACTCATGGAATTCAATATTCATAAAGAAATGTAAAGTACCAGTAGCTAGAGCACTCAGCGTATGGAGAAAGAGCCTGGATACAGGGGAGATACTAGCAGCACTTAAATCTGCAGATATAGCTTCGTTTCACAAGGGAGGAGTAAAGCATTGGCAAAAAATTATAGGCCAGTTGCACTAACATCACACATAATAAAAGTGTTTGAAAGAGTGATTAGGAATAAAATTTCTAGTTTTATGGAAAACAATGAATTGCACAACCCAGGACAACATGGATTTAGAGCGGGAAGATCCTGTCTGTCACAGTTACTCAACCACTATGACAAAATCACAGAAGCCGTAGAAGAAAAGCAAAATGCAGATGTATACACAGACTTTGCAAAGGCGTTCGACAAATGTGACCATGGGGTGATAGCTCACAAAATGAGGTCAATGGGAATAACTGAAAAAGTAGGACGCTGGATACTCAATTTCCGGTCGAATAGAACACAAAGAGTAACAATCAATCAGATAAAATTGAGTCCAAGAGATGTTAAAAGTTCTGTACCTCAAGGTACAGTCCTTGCACCACTACTGTTCCTTATTCTCATATCTGATATAGACAAAAATACACGTCACAGCTTCGTGTCGTACTTTGCAGATGACACAATAATCAGCATGAAAATTACCTCTGCTGAAGACATTGAAAAACTACAAGCAGATGTCAACAAAGTTTTCGATTGGGCAGCAGAAAATAGCATGATGTTTAACAGTGATAAATTTCAGGTACTCAGGTACGGCAAAAATGAGGATCTGAAACATAATACAGGGTACAAAACACAATCGAATCTTCCCATAGTAGAAAAACAGCATGCCAAGGATTTGGGAATAATGATGTCCGACGATCTAACGTTTAGGGAGCATAACCAAGCAAATATTGCGTCAGCCAGAAAAATGATAGGATAGATTACGAGAACTTTCAAATCCAGGGCTCCCATCACAATGGTTGTACTCTTCAAGTCACTTGTGTTGTCCCGTCTCGAGTACTGCTCAGTACTCACTTCCCCCTTCAGAGCAGGAGAGATTGCTGAATTAGAGGGAATACAGAGAACATATACGGCACACATAGACGAGATAAAACACCTAAATTATTGGCATCGTCTCAAAGCTCTCCAAATGTACTCTCTAGAAAGGAGACGAGAGAGATACCAAATAATATACACATGGAAAATACTGGAGAGTCAGGTCCCAAATCTACACAGTAAAATAACAACGTACTGGAGTGAACAATATGGAAGAAAATGCAAGATTGAACCAGCAAAGAGCAGAGGTGCCATAGGCGCAATCAGAGAGCACTGTATGAACATCAGAGGTCCGCAGTTGTTCAACGTCCTCCTAGCGACTATAAGAAATATTTCCGGAACAACCGTGGACATCTTCAAGAGAAAGCTGGACTGTTTTCTAAGAGAATAGTCTCTTACTATATTGAATAGTAATATTGCAGTCTCCGTGGTGTAGTGGTAAGACACTCGCCTGGCGTTCCGCGAGCGCTATGTCATGGGTTCGTATCCTGGCCGGGGAGGATTTACTGGGCGCAATTCCTTAACTGTAGCCTCTGTTTAACGCAACAGTAAAATGTGTACTTGGTTGAAAAAACGATTCTTCGCGGCAGGGGATCGTATTCCAGGGACCATAGGATTAAGGACTTGCCCGAAACGCTACGCGTACTAGTGGTTGTACAAGAATGTAACAACTCTTGTATATATCTCAAAAAAAAAAAAAAAAAAGTTACGGATCAGCCGGGCTGTGGTGGGTATGGGGCCCTGCGGGCCGCTCCAAGCAACAGCCTGGTGGACCAAACTCTCACAAGTCGAGCCTGGCCTCGGGCTTGGTTTGAGGAGTAGAAGAACTCCCAGAACCCCATCATCAGGTGCTCATTTATACTTTGTAGGAACTCTTCCCAATGTTTATTACGTATAACGTTGCTCATGTCTCTCTCCTTTCTATTGCAACTAGAAATGCATGCAAGTCACCTTGTGCTTTGGTTTGTTTGTATGTATCTCCAAGTTGCTTTACTCGTTCATGTTCTTTAACAAATACGGGGTCAAGAACTCACTTGGGTGGTGGTAGGTGTTGCCCACTTCTGTTAGGCTTACGACCTGTTCCCCAACACACCCATGTGTCGTAGTAGGTAGTAATCGTATCAACGAGATCTCTGGAGAAGGCTTGTACATTCGTTATTGTGTAATCTTGATACCATTTTGATATACAATTAATAAAGTGGTCATGCAAGCCATATGGAATATTCATTTTCCGTCTCTGATGTCTATTAGGTACATCACACTGTACCTCATAGGAAGCACAAACTGCATAGTGATCACTAACCAAGTGATTTACCAATGAACATTCTATCTTATCTTGCACAAGGTTTCTACCCATTACATAATCAAGTCTGCCTCCCAATAAATGAGTTTTGGTATCCGTAGTATACTCAGTTAATCTGTTGTCTTAAATATATTTTATAAATTTGCATCCATTATCGTTGTTATTAATGTCTCCCAGCGTTATATTTCTAGGATTAAAATCTCCCATGTATATTGTCCCATGATTGTCTAGATCTGAGAGAAGTGTTACATTGAGTTTCTGGCTTCTGGCATATACGTTGAGGAATGAGAAGTGGCCTGCTGCAGTTTGTACATGAAAGTGATGGTACTGTGTGTGTACATTGTGTGACGTGCTCACAAGAGTGTGTGGTCAGGAGGGTAAGGTAAGGTGCTCCAACGGATAAGGGAGAATCTAAGCAACAGGAAACAGCGTGTAACTGTGTGTGTGGGGGTAGGGGTGGGGGTGGGGGAGACATCAGGCGAGATGTCACCAGTGGTGTTCCACAGGGCTCTGTACTTGTACCCATCCTGTTTCTAATATATGTAAACGACCTTCCAGAGGGTATAGACTCATTCGTCTCAATATTTGCTGATGATGCAAAAATTGTGAGAAGAATCAAGACAGAAGATGATAGATAGAGGCTACAGGATGACTTGGGCAAACTGGTGGAAGGGTCTCGAAAGTGGCTATTAAAATTAAACCCAGGAAATTGTAAGGTAATGTAATTAGGCAAAGGGAGCAGAAGGCTAAACACAATGTACCATCTGGTAGGTGATATCCTACAAGAGTCAAATAGAGAGAAAGATCTGGATGTTAATATCACACCGAATCTGTACCCAGAGGCCCACATCAAGAGGATATCATCAGCGGCATATGCTAGCCTGTCCAACATAAGATCTTCCTTTAGAAACTTGTGTAAGGAATCGTTCAGGACCCTGTATACTACGTATGAAAGACCAATCCTGGAGTATGCAACTTCAGTCTGGAGTCCATACCCAGTTAAACACAAGACAAAGTTCGAGAAGATTCAGAGGTATGCCACCAGTCTGGTCCGGGAACTAAGAGGTATGAGTAACGAGGAAAAGCTAAGGAAGCTGAACCTCACATTCCTGGAAAACAGAAAAGTGAGGGGTGACATGATAAACAACTACAAAATTCTAAGGGGGATTAACAGGGGTCGTTAAAGACAAACTCTTTAGCACGGGTGGAACACGAACAAGGGGACACAGGTGGAAACCTAGTATCCAAATGAGCCACAGAGACGTTAGAAAGATTTTTTTCAGTGTCAGAGTAGTTAATAAATGGAATGCATTAGGCAGTGATGTGGTGGAGGCTGACTCCATAAACAGTTTCAAGTGTATGGAGTATATGATAGAGCCCAGTAGGCTCAGGAACCTGTATCACCAGTTCATTGACAGTTTCGAGGCGGGACCAAAGAGACAGAGCTCAATCCCTGCAAGCACAACTAGGTAAGTATAACTAGGTAAGTAAACCTGGGCGCCGGTGGGTGAGTGGAGGGACGCTGGTAGCGCCCCTGGGGGCCTCGTTGATGCTAGTCTGGGATTGGTGGACGTGAGTACAGAAAGGACGCGCTTGGCGTGGTTCTACTTTGGGCGGGAAGATTAGTCTTGTCTGTGTCCTTGCCTGGAGTGGCCGTAATTTCCGTTGCACGGCCAAGCTTCGGAATTATTACCTGCAAAGACACAAAAGTCACTTTCTATCGTCATGCCATCGTCTCGGTCCGCTGAAGTAAGAATCCGAAGAGTGAGACCGGTCTGGAGAAAAAGAGTAAGTACCTAATTCTGTTTTGGTGTATTAGACTCAGAAACTGGATTCGAAGCCAGTGTTCCGTCTTGACATTGTCCATTACCACCTGTGAGGTGACTGGAATTGTAGACTCGTGAGTTACACCTGGATTAACGTCAATCAAACTGAGGAGAGGGCCCATCTCTGAACGAAGACAAGTGTACGAGTACACATCATGGTCACTACCTAAAATATTCTCAGTGGAATTGACAGGGTAAATAAGGATAAACTGTTTAACACGGGTGGTACGCGAACAAGGGGACACAGGTGGAAACTGAGTACCCAAATGAGCCACAAGGATGTTAGAAAGAACATTTTTAGTGTCAGAGTAGTAAACATGTGGAATGTATTAGGCAGTGGTGTGTTGGAGGTTGACTCCATACACAGTTTCATATGAAAATATGATAGAGCCAAGCAAGCTCAGGAATCTGTACATCAGTTGATTGACGGTTGAGAGGCGGGACCAAAGAGCCAGAGCTCAACCCCCGCAAACACCACTAGGTGAGTACGGGATACACATTTAGTTGAGTGGAGTTGTACGAATAATTACTGTATCTCCAAGGGTGGAGGAAAGTGTGTTTATTCTTTCATGCTCTATGTCCAAATAGGCTATGTATGTGATATCTTCTCAGAGTAACCAGTTCCAGCAGTGAAGTATGTAACGGGAAATTTCCCAGTAGTGGTTATTTGATACAATATATCTTCGCCAGTGTATTTGTGTATTTTATACATATGTGTGTTGTGTGTTTGGGCAGTGATTTCAGTATTGTTATTTCACTGTGGGGGTGTGTTATTCATTTTCAGTGGTCTGCAAAGGTGTACCGCATTGTGTTATCTGTATGACAAAGTCCTGGATGTAGGACGTAGTGGTCTTGTAAAAGATTCAGTGAGAATTTAAGAGGTCATTTACGTCATCCGGGGGAGCACATTGCTTAACCCTTAAATCGCATGATACATACATATATGATGGGAGTAACTTTCCCGAAACCGCTCATTACATACATATACAAATGAGGGTCTAGCGCACACTTTTAAATGCCCCACGAAGGATAGAGGCAGCTATAGTCCCCAACGGCCAATAGTAAACAGATGCCACCTAGAAAAAAAATCGTGGGTAACATATTTGGGTGTGAGAACTTCAGTTCTGAGTGAGCCACCAAGGCTAGTACACACAGCATGAGCTCACAGCACTGTTGTTCAGCTTTTAACCACAGCATTGCCTAAAAATGTCAAAAATATATATGTACATGCTATTATTTAGCGATGATAGTATTACAGAAGACCCCTGACTGTGATAAAAATGGCCTGGATTCTGATAATAGCAGGATTGTGGTGATAATTAGCGCTGTGGTGGGAGGAGTAATCTTGGAGGAAAGGGACGTAAAGTTGTCTGCTGCCTCTGACTTTTGCTGTCTGGACTCGCTATACCAGTTTAGTGGTTCCCTATGGTGAACACAATTGTAGATACGTATATATAACGTGCGAAAATAGTGTAATAACAGCAAAAGGAGTTCGTTGGGAGCAGCCATTTTGGCGAGGGAGTTGGCGTCGTCTGCATGACTTGTCATGCAGTGTATGGTGGCGACTATCACCATACATCGGGGGCGTATGCAAGGCTGGCTAACGTCAGAACTGCCATCAGAAACCTGTGTATGGAATCATTCAGAACCTTGTACACCACATATGTAAGACCAATCCTGGAGTATGCAGCCCCTACATGGACCCCGTACCTTGTCAAGAATAAGAAGCTGGAAAAAGTTCAGAGTTATGCAACTAGGCTAGTCCCAGAACTAAGAGGCATGAGTTACGAGGAAAGGCTGCAAGAAATGAACCTCACGACACTGGAGGACAGGAGAGTAAGGGGCGACATGATCACTACCTACAAAATTCTCAGAGGTATGGATAAAATATATAAGGATAAACTGTTTAACACGACGGGTACACGAACAAGGGGACACAGGTGGAAACTGAGTACCCAAATGAGCCACAGAGACGTTAGAAAGAACTTTTTCAGTGTCAGTGTAGTTAACAAATGGAATGCATTAGGCAGTGATGTGGTGGAGGCTGACTCCATACACAGTTACAAATGTAGATATGATAGAACCCAATAGGCTCAGGAATCTGTACATCAGTTGATTGATAGATGAGAGGCGGGACCAGTGAGATAGAACTCAATCCTCACAAGCACAACTAGGTGAGTACTATGCTGTTTGGGCACAATATCAGTTTAGTTGTACACGTATGGTGAATAAAACATGTAGATATTTATATATAATGTGTGCATATAATGTAATCTATATAAATAAAAATGGAAATGTTCGTTTGTTCAAAATCGCTAATCTCCGAAAGTTCTTCACCCATTGCTTTGAAATTTTCACACAAGGTTCTATTCGAATATGCGCGTGTTTTTATATACTTACTATATAGATGCCACACCTGTGACAGATAAAAAATGTGTATTTAAAAAAAAAACAGCGCCATCGTAATGTTATACGATGGCGTAATAGCATCTGCACATAATAGCAAAACATACATGCAATAATAAATGCTATGATCTCACCCTGCAGGAGAAACGAGTCTCCCCCTTGAGAGTTATTCAGTAAGCCTGACCTATCCAGAAGGTCTAGGATATATAGAGGCGATAACACAGATATAAAATAGCTGGTTGGATATGATGAACAATTTAAGATTATGGGCAGTGAAGAAGAAAACAGATAAATGACTGGCTAGGAGATGTGGACATTTTGCTGGAGGCGTGAGGCTCGATTCTGGAGGGCTTTGACCTCACTTGAGGCCAGACATCGCAGGGGGAAAGCAGCGCTCCGTTTGAGCTCCCGTCAGAAAGGAGCCCCTAGTGATATATCTCCAAGAGAAGAGAAGTGTGTAGACGTGCCAGCTGTAGGATCGAGCTGGGAACGTTGTGGTCTCAAGTCCTGGTCGTCGAGGAGAGTATTAAGCCGCCCAGAGACATTATTGTGGGCCGTGGAAGCTCCCTGGCCAAGCTCTGTCAGAGGGAGGAGCGCCCTCGATGAGACAATCTGTGGTAAGCACGATATATGCCAGTTCATAGTGATTGCTTGTAGTCGGTCGTGTGCTCAGCGACAGTAGCAATGTTTATTGATAAGTTAGACATGTTTTAATAAGGCAGAAGGCCTGAAATAAGAGAGTGGAGAGGAAGGAACACGAAGCGACATCCGTCTCCTCTGAGCGCTGGCAGGCAACTGAGGGAGCCCGGCTCCTGATGGCGGAGGACCCTCCCAGCGTGACTCACACTCGCCAGGCGAGGTGGAGTATGGACCCGCCCAACGGACGAGTCCACTCTCACTGTATGTAGAGGACAGATAGAGGTTTGAGGCAAACATATTGTGTGATTATTTTTGTTTATGTGTTAAAGGGGAAACATTTTTTTGGAGGGTCGATGGGTTGCAGGTTTGTCTTTGGGGAAGAAGTTGCTGAGAACTTCGAAGCCAGCACAGATGAAGTAGTTGATGAGACTCCAAGGTAGTGGAGGCGAGGACCTCGAGCTGTGAGGAGAAGTAGTGAAGAGGAGTGTCACGTGCTTCTGTAGAGGTGGTGAAGCACCATAGTTGCTCGAGGAAAATCATGGTGTAGCAGCCAAGAGAGCTGTGGAGGACCCTAGCAGAAGGGTGAAGCACCGTAGTTGCTCGAGGAAACTTCATGATAGCAGCCTGGAGGAGCTGCAGAGGATCGTGGTAGTGAAGCCCGGAAGAACCTAAGGATATCAGGGTAGTGAACTTCCAGAGGTGGAAGGGAGGTTCTGGAGGATTACTTGTAGGGAGTTGATAGTGTTTGGTTGTCATTAGCGTGCAAGACGCAGCGAGAGGTGGGTGATTGTTTGCATTCTTATGTCAAGGAGTGTTTTATACTGAAGTTTAGAGTTACAGTCGTAGGCTGGATTACCTACAGATGTATGTGTTCTAGGATTGAGAGGGTGATCGATTGATCATTGCGGATTATCAAGGAACATTTATGCTGATATATGTTATTGCATTCACATGCTGATTTTCCTTGAACACGTTTTAGATATATATATATATATATATTCTCTTGTTGATAGTGCAACAGTGTATGTAGACTTGACCTACTTGAGGAGGTTGATAATATCAGGTGGTGAATCAGAAGATAGGATACCACTTGATAAGCTGATGATGGAGTTCTGATGGTGTTGGAGTGCAAACCTGATTGTAATAGTATAGAGTATAGGATTCATTATTATTATATGTGTGTATGTGCTTTGTCCAGTAAATGTATTCCAATTTGCTGGTGTTTGCCATTGTCCTAGTGAGGCTTCCCATGAAATAGTACAGAAGAAGAGAGAGAGAGAGAAGGAACCAAGAACCACTGCTGTGGACAGGGTAGAAGGTAATACTTATAAGTCAAAAGGGGATTGAGGAGATCATATCACCTAAGGAGAGAGTAGGGAGTCACTGCTGCTCAAGTGGGTGTGTGCACGTGACAACGAGCTAAGTATTGGAGCCGCATCCCCTAAACGTGTGACGTTGAGCACCTCTCCAAGAGCCAGAAGCGCCCAGGGTGATCTGGTAAAGTATAAACACTCTACCGAGTTGTGGGTTGGGTTGTCCGTAGAGAAGGATCAACGACGACCACACCACCAACACCCACACTATAATATAAATATGTTACGAACTCCATTTCAATTTTTCCGATTGCATTGATAAATTTCATTTCCATAGATTCCTATTTATTTAAATTTTTTATTGAATTATTTTGTGTGACATTGCATTGGAATTGGCCTGAGTTGTTTACCATACTGTTCATTTCATAAGTATAAGTATAAATGCCACACACCTGTGACAGGTAATTTTTTTTTTTTTTTAAGAAATAGTGCTATCTATTGCACGTAAGAGCCACAAAAAGCAATACTATATATGTTATGATTCCATTTCAATTTCTTCGATTGCGTAGAAAAATTCAATTTTCATACATTTCAATTAATTTTCACTTTGATTTAATTATTTTGTGTGACATTGCATTAGAACTGAGCTGTGTTGTTGACAATACCGTTCATTTCATGAGTATAAGTATAGATGCCACACCTGTTACTGGTAAAAACACGATTGTTTTTAAGAGACAGCGCCATCTGTTGCACGTACTAGCAACACACGCTATATTATATATGTTACGATTTCATTTCAATGTTTCCGATTGCACTGACAAATTGAATTTCCATAGATTTCGATTTATTTTTATTTTTATTTAATTATTTGGTGTGACATTAAGTTAGAATTGAGCTCTGTTGTTTACCGTACCGTTCATTTCGTGTGTATAGATTATTTTTATATTTTTTCATTGTTTTACATTTCATTTTTTAACTCTTTTTCTTATAATTTAGTGATGGAAACATCTGATCATTTGGGAAAGCATCGGATGAGGGAGTGGGGAATGGTGGGGACGACGAGGGAACTGGAATATTGAATTGTAGGGAGGATGAGAGGACAGGAGGGACAGGAGAGGGGGTAGTGGTGGGGTGGACGAGGGGACCGGGAAGTTGGGGATGGTGGGGACGAGGGGACAGGGGAATGGAGAATGGGTGGGAGGACAAATGGACAAATGGATGGTGGGGAGGACGAGGAGACAAGGAAGAGGGCGATGGTGGGGAGGACAAGGTGGGGGGGGTGGGTATTGTTGGCAGGATGAAGGTACATGGGACTGGGAGATGGTGAGGAGGACGAGGGGGACCGGGGAGTGGGAGATGGTGGGGAGGACGAGGGGAAGGTGAAGTGTGGGATGGTGGGGAGGACAAACGGATGTCGGGTGAGGGGGGGGGGGAGAATGGTAGGGAGGACGAGGAAACGGGGGAGTGGGGAATGGTTGGGAGGATGAGGGTGACAGGGGAGTGAGCAATGTTTAGGAGGACGAGACGACGGGGAAGGGGGCAAAGTTGGGGAGGACCGGGTCACGTTCACTGAGGACGTTGGAGGGACGACACCGTTCCTAGGACAAGGAGCAGCCTTGTGGAAGGAACGAGTGTGTGTATACAGTGATTAGCTCAGTGCTCACTGGGTGAACCAGGATTGGGATATCTGAAACTCTGGGAGTGGCTCGGCGATGACGCAATGACTTTACAACACCTATCGAGGACTTGTAACGTGCTACTGGATCGTCAAGGACAGACTCAGGAAGCGTGGGAGCCTCACAACACAGAGAGACAGGCGTCATGAGCCAGGAATGTTGAATGTAGATCAATTTTCCCTCCATTACCCCTTGTTGAGTAGGCTAGATAGGCCACGATATTTATATATTTATATATATATATATATATATATATATATATATGTTACAGTACAATATTGGTGCACTAGTATTAGGATAGGCTGCAGGGCAGCTTGTGTCCTGGACTGTTGTAGAGGACAGTGTGTGTGGTGTTACGGTGTTCCCCCCCTTATATTTCTCCCACGCCTGCAGTAAGAGTCATGTCCACTTTACCCGAGCGTTCTCTACGTAGCAGGCATCAGTTTGGTATATGTGGGAGAGTGGAGTGTTCTCGGAGTGCCGAGAAATTTATAAAACAAGAATATTTTGGCCTGTGGTTTAGGCCCTTTAGGAAGCCAAGATGGAGCTGGCTCTCCTGTTTCCCCGCCAAAACTGTGTGACGTCAGTGACACCGGATTGGTCACCGACAGCAATGTAGCACGGGGAGCCAATGAAAACCTCCCGTGGCGAATATGACGTCACGAAGGAAGGGGGGTCCGGTCAGCGTGCCGCGCTGGCGCCATCAGTCTAAGACAGCACGTCAAGGAGGTCGGACGTACGCTGGGGGGTCCTGTCAGTTGGACAGTTTACCCCGACTCCGGAGGATTTACGCATCACCCGTGGTCTGCCAACACCTGTGGGGTCTTCCTTCGTTTATGTGTTGAACCGAAGAAGGAATTAACGGGATATTGAGCAACAAGTGCTCCAGGAACAGGTGTTGTGCAAGAGTGGAGCCTAGGCAGCGACGTATGCGATGGCTGTCAGCTCCACAGTGATGACGTAGTTGCTGAACCAATCCTCCGTGAGGGAATCAGTCTGACACGACACGTCAAGGAGGTTGGACGTGCGAAGATTGGTCCTGTCAGTTTGACAGTTGTTTCCCGCTCCCGTGGATTTTACGCGTCACCCGAAGTCTGCCAGTACTCTGTGAGGTCTTCCTTCGTTCGTGTGTGGAACCAGAGAGGGAATCGACGGATATTGAGCAACAAGTGCTCCAGGACAGGTACTGTGCAAGAAGAAGTGAAGTCTGTGCAGTGACGTATGTGACGTCTGAGGCAGTTCACCCGTTTGTGACGGCGTAGTGGCTGAACCGAGCCACTGGGAAGCAGAGGAAGAAAGAAACTACTCGGGAATCCGAACGACTGCAGCCGAGACGTAGGCGGGCAGCCATAGCTGGGAGAAGAAGTCGACGGCCGGGAGACCGACTCCAACCCTACAAGAAGTCGAGGAGGAGCACGGACCTGCTGGGAAAAGGCACGGAGACGACGCGCTTACGGTGGGACATTGATTGAGTTCCTGGAGGACACGACAGAGTGTGTGTGTGGGGGCGTTCCCAACACGAGGCAGGAGCCAGGACCAGGAGCTACAACTCAACTCTCATCGGAGGATAGGTGGAAGTAGGTGATTCTAGTTTCCCTCCCAAATTCCCCTTTAGCTTGATATTATATATTATATTGATATTCCCTATATTATTTAGCTTGAGTATTTTGTATGTCGTGAGCAAGGCTCACCTATGTCACAGTAAGGCACCAGTGTGCAGAGTGGTACTATAAAGGGTACTCACGATACATATATATGATTAGTATTGGTGTGTACAGGCACCCGGAGTAATTGATGAATTTACTGTGTTGAGAATGTCTTTCATGAGACTTTAATGTAATCATATAGTGAGAGTATATATATAATATTATGCCAGTATTTGGAAGTTAGGCTATATGCCCAGTAATTATGTTATTACCATTATTGATGTCTGATTCATCTATATATATATATATATATTGCTCGTGTATTAAATAATCATTCATGTGTGCAGTGATTAAATGTGTTATCGCCCACGAAAGGAAATACTGAGAACTCCAGTGTGAAATACTTCATAAGTTATCATTAAATGAAGGGCAGTGTGTAATACCATGACAGTGAATTATTGTCACATTTAATATAGAAATGTTTGATTGAGCCCAAGATCAGTGTAGCGAAGTAATACGTGCTATTGTCACAAATATTGTGTTCGAACTTCTAGTGATCTTTGAGAACTTAAAGAAATAGAGCGCGTGACGCCAGAGAAACAAGCAATAAACATTCGCGCGGGGGTAGCCGCCCAGCTGATTTTGACAGTGACGAGAGGAGGAGTGTTGCCACCTTGGTGAGTGCATATTATACGTGGGAACGAACGACTCCCGCCTGAAACAGCTGATTGTTTATTGATATGACCTTGTGATGTCTTTGAATGAGTTTTAAGTAAAATACAAAATACATTTGTGTTTATATCATCCCCTCCATATTTCTTGTGGCTATGTAATACCTGAAAGCAGAGAGTGATAGAAGTGAATACCTGCCTGATATCCAATCTATTGAGTGTGTCCTTGCCACTGTTACCACAATTCAACAAATCCACTGATGTGTTACTGGACACCGAAAACACCAGTTGGCGACCTTGTGGTTAATAGTAGAGCCCTATTGTTGGGGCGGGCATGCAACAGTTAAGCGAACAAGTTGTGTTCCCACTCCTTCCCGATCAGGGGCCGGTTGGAATTGACTGGGATACTCTCCTGGCGTGCAGTGGCGCCACGAGGATAGAGTGAAGACCCGCAGGGCTACGGTGAGTGACCTTGAGTATACTTGTTGCTCACCCGAGAGTGGTGAACCCCGACATTGGCGACCTCGCCAGGATCACGATCGAAATAAAGGTTGCAGTGGTGGTACTTGGCAGTGGTATAAGATATCAGGTATAGGTTATCACTCATAGCACAAGATGGAGGATGATAAAGTAACAAGGTTCATTGACACTAGAGATGAGCAGGTGCTTGAGGAGTGCACCAAGGCACAGTTACAGGCAATAGCAGACCATTTTGGGATAAAACTGAAATCTGCCAGAGTAGGAGAGAGAAGACTGGAGATCATGGCACAGCTCAGGGCACGAGACGAAGCTTTGGGGGAGGAACGGCCACAAACACCTGCCAGTGTGGGAGAACACCTGAGCATTGGTGGGAGCAGCAGGGGATCCAGCGGCAGCAGGCACAGCATTAAGCTGGAAATAATGAAGCTGCAGCTGGAAGCACAGCAGCGCAGAAAGAGCGAGAAGCACAGCAGCGCAAAGAAGAGCGAGAAGCACAGCAGCGCAAAGAAGAGCGAGAGGCACAGCAGCGCAAAGAAGAGCGAGAAGCAGAAGCACAGCTGAAGTGTGAGGAGCGAGAAGCACAGCTGAAGCGTGAAGAGCGAGAAGCAGAAGCGCAGCTGAGGAGAGAAGAAGCACAGCTGCGCAGGGAAGAACAAGAGCGAGAAGCACAGCTGAAGCGTGAGGAGCGAGAGGCACAGCAGCGCAAAGAAGAGCGAGAAGCAGAAGCACAGCAACGCAAAGACGAGCTAGAAGCTAGAATGAGACAGCAGGAGATAGAAGCTAACAAGGATGTGGAGCTGAGGCGAGCTGAACTAGGGATAGCTCCCCCTGCTCCGCCACAGCAGGAGGACCGCCGAGTGAGGGAGCGAGATTTGCCGGTCTTTGTACCAAATGAAGCTGAAGGTTTCTTCGACCACTTGGAAAGGGTTGCTACTTTGAAGAGGTGGCCGAGGGCGGAGTGGGCGGAGCTGGTTCAGGGTAGGCTCACCGGTGAAGCTCGTGAAGCCTACAATATGCTTGACTTCCAAGAATGCACCAACTACGATGCTGTAAAGAGAGCTGTGCTCCATTCTTTCAAGCTCACGCAGGAATGTTACAGGAAGAGATTCAGGGAATGTACTCATTCGCCAGGAAAATCTTATGCGGAGACGGCGAGGGACATGGAGAGAAAGTTCCTTAAGTGGCTGGACTCTGAAGGAGCGAGGTCGGTTGAAGAGGTCAAGGGGCTAATGGTCATGGAGGAGTTTATGTCCGTGCTCTCTCCTGAGATCAGAGTGAGAGTAAAGGAGGCGGACATAAAGGACCTGAGGGCCGCAGCCGACAGAGCGGACATGCTGGAAGAAGCCTTACGCCCACGCAGAGAGGGACAGCACCGACCGCCCGTACATTCCGGAAATGGTAGAAATTATAGGAGGGCGGATAGATGGAGGACAGGAGCGAGTTCTCCCAAGTCCCACCTCTCGAGTTGGGACAACAGAGGATCGAAGAGTGCTGTGGAGCCGATAAAGAAGTACCAAGCTGAGAGCTCAGGAGCTGTTGCTGCGACAAAGGAGTCGACGGATGGTGCGAGGAAGACACACGGAGCGACGGCCTCTGGAGGCAGTGCCAAGGCGAGCGGTGGTGGATGGTCTCCGACGAGGAAGATACACTGTTACAATTGCGGAATATTCGGACACGTCGCGCGGGAATGCAGACGCCCTAAGCAGCGGGGGAACGTTGCTTTCGTGAGGGTCGAGGACCAGATGGCCGAGAGGGTGCGGGATGAACCCGTACTGAGTGGGGAGAAAAGAGTTCACCCATTCGTGTGTGAGGGAACCGTAAGGATGGGGGACGCAGACCCCATCCCAGTGAAGATATTAAGAGACACTGGGGCCGATTTTACCCTGGTGAGTGAAACCCTGTTCCCCAAGGGTTACGAGAGTACCAGTGTGGGGGTGGCAAGTGTGTCCACTGTGGGAGGCCCAGTGAGGATGCCCCTACACCAGGTGACTCTGAATTCTGATTATGGCTGCCAGACCCTAGTGGTGGGGGTCTGTGCATCAATGCCCAAGATGGAGGCACAGGTCATCTTGGGAAATGACGCATGTGGAGGATATGTCCTTCCGAATCTCGTGAAAGGCGAGGAGTGCCTAGAGCACTATGAGGAGACAGGTGAAGTGTTAGACGCCTGTGGGGACGAGAAAGGAATCGCCACGGCGGCGTTCCCGGTTTATGCTGTGATGCCGAGGCAGTGCGAAGGGCACGGAGGGTGTGGATCTGATAGGGCTGACGAGGAAACGTCCGACAGTCCGGAAATCGATCACCTCTTCATGGAACCCGGAGAACGAGTGGAGGGCGAAGGTAGCCCGGATGGTGAGATGCAAGTGACCCTCACCAGTTCTCTAGGGGTGGACCGCACTCGTCTCGAAGAGCTGCAGCAGATAGAGTTCCCCAAATTGATTCATGAGGCCAATGGAGGACGTGTTGGTCCTGAGAGGGCCACTCATGGTTACGTACAGGACGGCATGCTGATGAGAGTGTTCTGCACAGAGCAGGGAACTGAACGTGATGAAGCAGTATGTCCTGCGTTGTTTGCCATGCATAACACAGTGGTGGAATCGTTAGGTTTCTCATCTTTCCAGCTGGTGTATGGACGAGGGGTGCAAAGTCCTCTGTCCATACTGAAGGAACGATGGACATCAGGAGTGACCGTGAGAACGGTCAACGGATACGTAAGGAGCGTTTCGCATTGGCGGCAGGAATACTGGTTGGAAATTAAACTCATCCGATGGGAAGACAACGTAGTAGCTGATGCCCTGTCCTGTATGCACTAACCAGACATGACTCTTATTTTAAGGGGAGGGGTATGTGACGGAGTTCCCCCCCTTATATTTCTCCCACGCCTGCAGTAAGAGTCATGTCCACTTTACCCGAGCGTTCTCTACGTAGCAGGCATCAGTTTGGTATATGTGGGAGAGTGGAGTGTTCTCGGAGTGCCGAGAAATTTATAAAACAAGAATATTTTGGCCTGTGGTTTAGGCCCTTTATGAAGCCAAGATGGCGCTGGCTCTCCTGTTTCCCCGCCAAAACTGTGTGACGTCAGTGACGCCGGATTGGCCACCGACAGCAATGTAGCACGGGGAGCCAATGAAAACCTCCCGTGGCGAATATGACGTCACGAAGGAAGGGGGGTCCGGTCAGCGCGCCGCACTGGCGCCATCAGTCTAAGACAGCACGTCAAGGAGGTCGGACGTACGCTGGGGGGTCCTGTCAGTTGGACAGTTTACCCCGACTCCGGAGGATTTACGCATCACCCGTGGTCTGCCAACACCTGTGGGGTCTTCCTTCGTTCATGTGTTGAACCGAAAAAGGAATTGACGGGATATTGAGCAACAAGTGCTCCAGGAACAGGTGTTGTGCAAGAGTGGAGTCTAGGCAGCGACGTATGCGACGGCTGTCAGCTCCACAGTGATGACGTAGTTGCTGAACCAATCCTCCGTGAGGGAATTAGTCTGACACGACACGTCAAGGAGGTTGGACGTGCGAAGATTGGTCCTGTCAGTTTGACAGTTGTTTCCCACTCCCGTGGATTTTACGCGTCACCCGAAGTCTGCCAGTACTCTGTGAGGTCTTCCTTCGTTCGTGTGTGGAACCAGAGAGGGAATCGACGGATATTGAGCAACAAGTGCTCCAGGACAGGTACTGTGCAAGAAGAAGTGAAGTCTGTGCAGTGACGTATGAGTCGTCTGAGGCAGTTCACCCATTTGTGACGGCGTAGTGGCTGAACCGAGCCACTGGGAAGCAGAGGAAGAAAGAAACTACTCGGGAATCCGAACGACTGCAGCCGAGACGTAGGCGGGCAGCCGTAGCTGGGAGAAGAAGTCGACGGCCGGGAGACCGACTCCAACCCTACAAGAAGTCGAGGAGGAGCACGGACCTGCTGGGAAAAGGCACGGAGACGACACGCTTATGGTGGGACATTGATTGAGTTCCTGGAGGACACGACAGAGTGTGTGTGGGGGCGTTCCCGACACGAGGCAGGAGCCAGGACCCGGAGCTACAACTCAACTCTCATCGGAGGATAGGTGGAAGTAGGTGATTCTAGTTTCCCTCCCAAATTCCCCTTTAGTCAGCTATATTATTTAGCTTGAATATTTTGTATGTCGTGAGCAAGGCTCACCTATGTCACAGTAAGGCACCAGTGTGCAGAGTGGTACTATAAAGGGTACTCACGATACATATATATGATTAGTATTGGTGTGTACAGGCACCCGGAGTAATTGATGAATTTACTGTGTTGAGAATGTCTTTCATGAGACTTTAATGTAATCATATAGTGAGAGAATATATATAATATTATGCCAGTATTAGGAAGTTAGGCTATATGCCCAGTAACTGTTATTACCATTATTGATGTCTGATTCATCTATATATATATATATATATTTCTCGTGTATTAAATAATCATTCATGTGTGCAGTGATTAAATGTGTTATCGCCCACGAAAGGAAATACTGAGAACTCCAGTGTGAAATACTTCATAAGTTATCATTAAATGAAGGGCAGTGTGTAATACCATGACAGTGAATTATTGTCACATTTAATATAGAAATGTTTGATTGAGCCCAAGATCAGTGTAGCGAAGTAATATGTGCTATTGTCGCAAATATTGTGTGTTCGAACTTCTAGTGATCTTTGAGAACTTAAAGAAACAGAGTGCGTGACGCCAGAGAAACAAGCAATAAACATTCGCGCGGGGGTAGCCGCCCAGCTGATTTTGACAGTGACGAGAGGGGGAGTGTTGCCACCTTAGTGAGTGCATATTATACGTGGGAACGAACGACTCCCGCCTGAAACAGCTGATTGTTTATTGATATGACCTTGTGATGTCTTTGAATGAGTTTTAAGTAAAATACAAAATACATTTGTGTTTATATCATCCCCTCCATATTTCTTGTGGCTATGTAATACCTGAAAGCAGAGAGTGATAGAAGTGAATACCTGCCTGATATCCAATCTATTGAGTGTGTCCTTGCCACTGTTACCACAATTCAACAAATCCACTGATGTGTTACTGGACACCGAAAACACCAGTTGGTGACCTTGTGGTTAATAGTAGAGCCCTATTGTTGGGGCGGGCACATAACAGTTAAGCGAACAAGTTGTGTTCCCACTCCTTCCCGATCAGGGGCCGGTTGGGATTGACTGGGATACTCTCCTGGCGTACAGTGGCGCCGCGAGGATAGAGTGAAGACCCGCAGGGCTACAGTGAGTGACCTTGAGTAAACTTGTTGCTCACCCGAGAGTGGTGAACCCCGACAGTGGACCCAACGGAGAGGCAGTGGCCGACGTTGATGAAGAGGCCCCCTCTGTGAGAGGGTTGTTGTTGTTTAAGATTCTCTAATTGGAACAAAAAGTTCCAAGTAGCACAGGCTATGGTGAGCCCGTAGTGGACTTACCTGGCACAGGAGCGAGGCTGTAACTTGGTGTGTGATCCCCCTTTTAAATCTGCCCAGCTGATGGAGTTCGTGAGAGAAGAGTTGCCGACGATCTCCAGATTGTTTATTCTTTATATCCATTCCTGTATCATTATTACTAGTATATGTGATCATGTAGCTTATGTTAGTATATATCACATATTTTTACCATTGTGTTTATGTGCACCTCCAGGTTATCTCTATGAGCATACACAAGGGATATTATAGTCTCACCTAGAGAACAGTAAGTTTTAATATTGAAGTTTCATAGTGGCTGGTGAGTGGTAGAGCAACATAGACATTTATGAGAGCGTACCCTACGATGGCGGTCCTGTGTCAACGCTGTAGGAGTAGCAACACTTTGGCAACAAGCAACATAGTGTATACCTACTAAACTACATTGCTGGGGTGCGAAGATATCAACCCAACTGGCGACCTTGTTAAGATAGAGAGACGCAGGTGGGAAAGGAATTCCTCCAAATTTTTGTTTGGCAGGCAAGACTCAGGGGAAGTGTTGTTAAAGGTAAGCCTGAGACTTCCTTCACTCCTCCGAAGGTCTAGGCTGGAATTGCTAATAGCAGTTTCCCCGTGGTTGACTGAAGGGCCACAGGGTAAATCAGTGGCCCCTTTGTGGTGGGAATGAAGATCTGCGGTGGTGGGCATCATGTAGTCCTCTTCTGTGGGACCAAGTGACTCTGGTGAGTCATGTGAGACAGAGAGACTGAGTACAAGTGGCAAACCACTAACGTAGCGGAGCGTAGGATAGAGATCATGGCACAGCTCACAGCTCGAGAGGAGAAGACAGGAGAGGAGCCATTCCACGAAGGGTCGTCCCAGGGAGAGCCGTCCCAAGTACAGCCGTCCCAAGCTCTTACCAGTGTGGCCAGAACTCGCAGTGATCGTGGAAGCAGCGGGGGATCCAAAAGTAGCAGGAAGAGCATGCAGCTGGAGATAATGCGAATGCAATTAGAGGCCCAACTGGGTCGAGAGGAGAGAGAAGCACAGCTGCAATGCGAGGAGAGAGAGATGCAGTTGCGGCGTGAAAAACATGAAAAAGAGGCGCAGCTGAAACGAGAAGACAGAGTGGTGCAGCTGAAACGAGAAGAAAGAGAGGCGCTGCTGAAACGAGTAGACAGGGAAGCCCATCTACAAATGTGGCGAGCCGAGATAGAGGCGAACAGGGAGGTTGAGTTGAGGGCTAGTCTCGATACCTGCACGTCGGTACGACTTCAAGGCCCGGGAGCGCGATCTACCCACCTTTGATCGTCTGGAGGCCGAGGCTTTCTTCAGCCATTTTGAGAGGATAGCAACATTGAAGGAATATCCAGAGGTGGATTGGGCTGTGTTAGTGCAGAGTAGATTGACTGGTGAAGCCAGAGAAGCTTATAACATGTTGGACATCGAGGAGTGCACCATATACAACACAATCAAGAAAGTGTTGCTCCACTCATATAGACTAACCCCGGAGGTCTACATGAAACGCTTCCGTGATTGCGCAAGGGCATCGGGAAGGTCATATGCTGAGACTGCTCGGGACATGGAACGCAGGTTTCTACGATGGCTGCAGGCCAAAGAAGTAGAGACGATGGTGGAGCTGAAACAGTTGATAGTGATGGAAAGATTCATGTCGATGCTTCATCCGGAACTCAAGGTCAGAGTGAAGAAGGCAGGAATAGAGGACCTTAAAGCTGCAGTGGACCGAGCTGACATGCAGGGGGAGGCACTGCACCTCAGAAGGGAGGGCCCGCCCAGACAATCGTCATTGGGATACCTTAAGTTCTGGAGATTACTTTAAGAGTTCAGGAGCAGCGGGGGACTCTCCCAAGAGTAGTTTGCCCAGTGAAGTAAACCAGTTCAAGAGCTCGAGGGACGCGGGGAGGAAGCCCCAATCTGTGAGCAGTGGACCGAGCTCGGGAACCGGAGGTGCTGCCCGGGAATCGACGACGTGGAGTCCAAGGAGGACCCAGGGAACATCTACCGTGGGTGCTACCAGGGTGACTGGTACAGGATCGCCCAGGAGGGGTGGTCAGTGTTACAACTGTGGGAGGCGAGGACATTTTGCACGGGAGTGCGGTCGCCCCAGGCGCGGTGGATACGTGGCTTTCACGAGAGTAGGGAGCGAAGGAGCCAATGATACCTTAAGTAATATGCCAGCGATGAGGGAAAAGAGGATTCACTCCTTTATGTGAGAGGGGACGGTGAAGATAAGAGGAGCTGATCCTGTACCGGCAAGGATGCTGAGGGACACGGGATCCGACTTCACCCTTGTTAGTGAATCCCTCTTCCCCGAGGACTACAAAAGTTTCAATACAGGGGAAGCCCTGATAAGAACGTTGGGGGGACAAGTGAGGATGCTCCTTTATAAAGTGACTCTTGATTCAGACTATGGTTGCCAGATTCTCGTGGTAGGGACTGCCCAGAATGGAAGCTCAGGTGATCCTAGGGAACAACTCCTGTGGGGGATTGTGTACTCTCGAATTTGATTAAGGGAGAAAACTGAATAGAGCCCCATCGACAGAGCAGCACAACGGATGCCAGAAGTGACACGACGGAAATTGCGAGAGTGGCATTTCCGGTATGCGCGGTGACGTTGAGACGGCGTCAGGGAAGGTGATGTGAGCAGATCCTGTCACGCCAAAGAGGACATGCCGGGTGACCTGAAGCTCGATCATTTGTTCTGAGAGGAGGCCAGAGGATACGTGATAGTGAGGAAAAGTCGGATAAGGGTATCCAAGTTACTGTCACCAGTCTCCACTCCACCAGTTACCACTCACCAGGTATGGACAGCGCCCGTCTAGGTGAGCTGCAGAGGGAAGAGCTTCCAGAGTTGGTGCGGGAGGCAGAAGGAGGTCTCGCCTGACCCGAGTCACCGACTCACTTCTTTATGGAGAAGGGAGTGCTAATGAGGCAATGGAGAACGGTAAGGGAGGAAGTGGGTGATGGTATGCTGAGAGTGAGGCGTCAGTTGTCCAGACCTTAAACTGGCTTGGGGAACATTTTAATTGGCCGGGCATGGACGCGGATGTAAGAAAAATCTGCAAGACGTATTTCCCATGCCAGAGGGCTGGGAAGCACGTGCCTGCTATCCCGAAAACACCTATGGTTTCATTTCCTGCATTTGGCCAGGCGTTTGAATGCCTAATAATCGACGTGGTGGGACCATTACCTATCTTGAGGCTACCTTGAGGTGCTTCCGGGACTTAGCGTCCCCACGGCTCGTTCGTCGACCAGGCCTCCTGGTTGCTGGACTGATCAACCTGGCTGTTGGACGCGGCTGCTCGCAGCCTGACGTATGATTCACAGCCTGGTTGATCAGGTATCCTTTGGAAATGTTTGTCAAGTTCTCTCTTGAACACTGTGAGGGGTCTACCAGTTATGCCCCTTATGTGTAGTGGGAGCGTGTTGAACAGTCTCGGGCCTCTGATGTTGATAGAGTTCTCTCTCAGAGTACCTGTTGCACCTCTGCTTTTCAATGGGGGTATTCTGCTCATCCTGCCATGTCTTCTGGTCTCATGTGATATTATTTCTGTGTGCAGATTTGGGACCAGTCCCTCAATTATTTTCCACGTATATATTATTATGTATCTCTCCCGCCTGCGCTCAAGGGTATTCAGATTTAGGCTCTTTAGTCGGTCCCAGTAGTTTAGATGTTTTACTGAGTGGATTCTAGCAGTAAAGGATCCCTGCACGCTCTCCAGGTCAGCAATTTCTCCAGCTTTGAAAGGGGCTGTCATTGTTCAGTAGTACTCCAATCTAGAGAGCCCGAGCGTTTTGAAAAGTATCATCATCGGTATAGCATCTCTAGTGTGAAAAGTTCTTGTTATCCAACCTGTCATTTTTCTTGCAGTTGTGATGGCTACTTTATTATGTTCTTTAAAGGTAAGGTCTTCCGATATGAGTACACCCAGATCCTTTACATTGCCTTTTCGTTCTATGTTATGATTTGCCTGAGTTTTGTACGTGGTTTCCGTTTTTATATTTTCATTTTTTCCGTAGTGCATGTGCTGGAACTTATCTTTGCTATACACCATATTATTTTCTGTAGCCCATAGAAAGACATGATCTACATCTGATTGGAGGTTTGCCATGTCCTCTATGTTGCCTACTCTCATGAAGATCCTATTGTCATCTGCATAGGTGATACAATGCTATAGGTTGTGTTCTTGTCTATGTCCGATATGAGGATGAGAAAAAGTACTGGAGTAAGCACAGTACCCTGGGGAACTGAGTTCTTCACGTTTGATGGGCTGGATTTTATTTTGTTGACTATTACACATTGGGTTCTGTTAGTCAGGAAATTGTAGATCTAACAGCCTATTTTTCCGGTAATTCCTTTTGAACGCGTATATGTGCAATAACACCATGGTCACATTTATCAAAGGCTTTTGCAAAATCTGTATAAATTACATCAGCGTTTTTTTTGTCTTCCATAGCATCTAATGCCATATCATAGTGGTCCAGCAACTGCGACAGGCAAGAGCGCCCAGTTCTGAAACCATGTTGTCCGGGGTTATGGAGATGATGTGATTCCAGGTATTTTGTGATCTTACTTCTTAGCACTCTCTCAAAATTTTTTATAATGTGCGATGTTAGTTCTATCGGTCTGTCATTTTTTGCCTCTGCCTTATTTCCTCCTTTATGGAGTGGTGCTATCTCTGCTGTTTTTAGTATGTCAGGGATAATGCCAGTATCTAGGTTTTGTCTCCACAGAATGTCAAGGGCCTGCGATAGTGGTTTTTTACAGTTCTTGATGAATATGGAGATCCAAGAATCTGGGCCAGGTGCAGAGTGCATAGGCATACTGTTTATGGCTTCTTCAAAATCCAGTGGGGATAGGGTGACGTCTGATATATGCTTTGATGTGGGTATCATGTCCATGAAAAATTCATTTCATTTGGGATATCATTCTTTAATGCATTTAGTGGCTCACTGAAAACAGAGTCGTACTTCGTCCTCAGTAGCTCGCTCATTTCTTTGTTGTCATCGGTGAAAGTTCCATCTCTCTTTCGCAGGGACCCGATACTAGATGTAGTTTTTGATCTTGATTTTGCATAGGAGAAAAAATATTTCGGATTTCTCTCTATTTCACTGATGGCCTTTTGCTCTCTTTGCCTCTCCTGGGTTTTGTATGATTCTTGTAGCTTGAGTTCAATTGTTTCTATTTCTCTACCTAACCTTCTTCGCCATTCTTGAGATAGGGTGCGATTCTCAAGTTGTTCCGCGATTCGTTTTCTTCATCTATAAAGGGAACGACGTTCCCGTTCCAATCTGCATCTCTTTCTCTTTTTTCTTAGGCGTATGCTGTTTGAACATATTTCTAGTGCTACTGAGCTTATTTTTTCCAGGCACTGGTTCAGGTTTGCATTTTCTAGCTGTTCTTTCCAGTTTATTTCTGTGAAGTCCTGGTTTATTTGCTCCCAGTTTATCCGTTTATTATTAAAGTTGAATTTGCTGAAATCTCCTCCACCGGGAATCTGGACTGGTTTTGAAGGTCTATTCCCCATGCTTGTCAGAACTTCAATTAAGTTGTGACCTGAGTAACAGGTATTTGTAATCATTATGTTCCTGATCAATTCATCATTATTAGTGAAATGAGGTCCAGCGTGTTCTCCTTCCTAGTTGGTTCTACTATTTGCTGGTTTAAGGCAAACCTGTCGCACATCCGTAGCAGGTCATTTGCATGTGCCTATTCATTTCGGCTACTTCCTGGTATTTATTCTGATATTACTGTACTAGCCAGGTGTTTCCATTTCAGGTGCCGTAGGTTGAAGTCCCCAAGCTGGATGATGTTCGGGGCTGGATTTGTGAGGTTTTCCAAGCAGTGTTCTATTTTCATTAGTTGGTCTTTAAACTGCTGAGGGTTTGCCTCCGGTGACTTATATACAAGGACAATAACTATATTTAGGATCTCTATTTTGATTATCAGCACTTCCACCATATCATTTGAGGTGTTTAGCAGCTCAGTACAGATGAGTGTGTCTTTGATGTAGAGGCTGACCACACCCTGTAGCCGATGTTTCCAATCACATCTGAAAAGATTGTACTCTGAGATCCATATTTCACCATCATGGTAGTCCTTTGTGTGAGTTTCCGTTAGGGCTGCAAACACTGCATTTGCCTCATGAAGGAGACCATCTATAAAATGAACTTTGTTGGATTTGCGTGTTTTTATACCCTGAATGTTGGCAAATATAAATGATGTTATTGTGTTAGTGGAAGTGCTGGATGCTTTACTTGGTGTTAATATCTGAAGGTGTTAATATCTAATTCTTCAATTTTTTTGTTTGAAGAATATTTACAGGGTTTTACAAATGCCTTGTGTCTTCACAATGTTGCATAGTTTTATATGTGTTGTTTACAATAGGTTTACAATTACAGTGGAACAAGCATATATATCGCAATTCCCTGAAAGAGATGGCATGGACGTATGGGTTCTGGAAAGGAATAGTATGGATCTGAAAGAGAAGGCACAGACAAGTACATTTCATATTGTCGGGCGCCGGTGACGTGTTCTATGTAGAGAATCCTGGACCATCGTATTGCGTCGCTCACACATAGTTTCCTAAACAGTGTCTGGTACTTCAGAGAAGCCAGCCTGTTCATGAGTTAGTCGTTTTTTGGGTCGTAGGAGCCCAGCGATCCGACGACGAAGGCGTAGTTGTCGACTTGTCTGTACTTCCGGCACATTGTGGCTGCTAGTTCAGCGTATTTTTCCTCTTTCCTCAGCCTTGCTTCGGTAAAGGAGTCTGCACCGTTTTCGAATGGACAGGTAACATCAATCACCAGAACTTTTCCATTCTTCTCCAGGACAATGTCAGGTTTCAGAGTGCTGTCAGCTCCAGGAACTTGCTGATTTGCTGAGATGACTTTCCAGTGTCTTCCTTCTGAAGCCTTCAGGATTCTCTGCACCAGTGCATTGTGTCGCTGGGTTAGTCCATTGGTAGACAGTGATTGTTGACGTGTGGTAGGGTTTCCTGGTGGTTCCTGCACCTCCTGCATCAGGTGTCGGTGTTGATATTGAAGCGACGAGCACCGTTCATTGGTAGCAGGTTGAGCCTTGCCCGGTGGATGAAACGCCAGTCAGCGAATGTCGTGAACGCTCCATCTCTGATGAAAAACGAAGAGGCGCGTTCTTTACCCGCCTGGATCATGACCTTGCCCTGGTCAGGCTTGTCTCTCAGGCTGTCGTCATGCAGGATCCGGTGGTGGAACCTGATGTTCCGTGCCACGACTCGACGCTCTTTGTGTGACATTATATTCCCTCCACAACGTATTTCAAGTGCTTCACCATCCATCGTCCATTCTACATTCGTTATTCCAGATGAGACCCGGGCTCTTGACCAGAGTGTCCCGTGTCCAATCGGTCTATGTACCATGTCATCCTGTGACAGGCATTTACATACATCGTCGGGTGTTGCTTCATGCTGCAGCCTCTTTGACACAACCCTGGTGCAGTCGTCCCTGGCGAT
This sequence comes from Procambarus clarkii, assembly GCF_040958095.1. NCBI lineage: Eukaryota > Metazoa > Arthropoda > Malacostraca > Decapoda > Cambaridae > Procambarus > Procambarus clarkii. Next base: position 7,731,324 of record NW_027189128.1, on the reverse strand, counting down.
GTTTCTTGTCTCATGATCCGGCGTGGTGAATAATTTAAAGGCCGAATCGATGATAAACATGTCAGAGTCCTCTGCTGCGAGGGGTATTCCACATGAGCCAGCAGCACTGCTTCCAAACAGGTAGTCATTGGTAGCCCTCTTCGGTAGGTAGAGGGTTTCCTTAATGAGAGGTCGGAGCAGGTCGTCATGTTCTTGCCAGTCACCCTTCCTCAGTTGCCACGTCCTCATAGCAAACACTGTGGAGGGGAATACAAAGGACTTCAGGGCATCAATACGCTGCCATGGAGCCAGTTTGCTCGTCATAATGGCAACGCCCATCCGCTTGAAATCCTCCAGAGCGTCTGAGTTCGGGAGGACGTAGAAGCCTACCGGTCTCCCTAGGAACTTGATGGCTTCCCCGTCCTGACGGCTGCTGATATCGACGTCACCGATCTTGAAGGTCGTGGCACGCATGCTTCTTGGAGGCTTCCCAGACATGTGCATAGATGAGCACTTCCTCGGGTTCAGTTTGAACAGTAGCTCCTCATATGCTGCTGCAGTAGTGTCCAACAGGTGCTGTAGTCCTTCTCCGGTTCTGGCCAGCAGAGAAATATCGTCTGCATAGGCGAGGCATGTGTGTCTGAGGTCCGGGTCGGCGAGGAGCCCCGCGTTGATAGCCGTCCTCAGTATCGGTTCAATTGCTATATTGAAAAGCAGGTCACTGAGCGGGCAGCCTTGTCTGACCCCACAGTCTGCAGGGATCTCGTTCGTTTCACCTGATGTCGTCAGTAACTTGGTTGAGTTTTCGATCGTTATGCCTCGAATGATGGCCACAAATTCGGCACCCACACCCATCCTTGTCAGGGAGGCTTCAATCAACTACGTTGGCACGGATCCAAAGGCGTTGGAGAGGTCAAGCAACGCAATGCATATGTATTTGTTGCCGTCCCGAGCCTCGTCTAGGTAGTGTTACAGGACGTAATTGTGCTCCAGCACACCATCTAAGGCCATGAACCCCTTCTGGGCAGAACATAGGATGTTGTGTTGTTCTATCCACCTTCTGAGGCGTGCTGCCAGGCATCCACTGTAGAGTTTATATATTGTCCTGCAGAGGGCAATGGGCCGCCAGTTTGAGATGTCCAGCAGATCCCTATCTTTAGGGATCAGGATAGTCCTAGACTTCTTCCAATCCTGGGGTATTTGCTTTTGTTGCCAGCATATGTTGAAGATTGCAGCTAGAACTTTCCAGTCAGGGTCCGCCTGCTTCCAGTGGCGATACGTTATTTTATCATCACCAGGGGCGGTGTTTTCAGCTCTTGTCAGTCTCACGAACACTTCCCCCTCCCTGATCGGGTCCATGCTAAGCACTGCACAGTCCCTGGGTGGTTCTGGGATGGATCCAAGGGCTGCCGGGTTCACAAGTGGTGGTTGTGCTGCAAGTACCGCCGTGAAATGTCGTTCCACGTCATCACACGGGATGTCACAACGCCTGCTCTCTCCAGAGGTGATGAGGCGCAATGCACGCCTCCTATTTCGTCTGTACAGGCGCTGGATGGCCTTGCAGTCGTTCACGTCTGTCGCTGCCGGTGCCGGTCCGTTGGTGTCGGTTCTAATGTGGCCGTGATTCTGCACCGCTGCTGAAATTTCTTGTAGCAGGATACTGAACGCCTCCCAGTCTGGGGAGCGCAGCAGTTCAAGCAGAGGAGCGTAGAACTGCTCCAATGCCCAATGTTGTGTCGCCTCATCAGGTTGCTGCTGTGGTTGTCGTTCCGCCTCATCGTGGTCGTGTGGTTGCGGATAGTCGGTATTCCCGTCATTTGAAACGTTGCCATCATCATTTGGGAGGACTGGGTCGGCATCACCAGGCCTCGGGGGTCCGGTGGGGTGGGGGGAGGCGAGAGTTGGTAAGGGAATGGAATTTCAATTACCACCGGTGAGAGTGGGTGAACCCGGTGCGGTTGCCTTTTGATGTATTACACAATACAAGAGGAATGAAGCAGAGGGTGGCCAGGGGACGCGGGAAAGGAAAATAAGCACAGAGGTGAGTTTTAACACGAGTGGCCCACGGGTAGCAGCGGAGGATTCATGGTCACGGAGGTCCACCGTACCTGTCTCTATGGCCCCATACATTGGTCTAGCCTCCATGCAGAGGCCTATTTAAGTTTTATGTATGCCTATACATGTGATAAATTATTGTTATTGGTCATCGGGTAAACCTTTATACACAGGTGAGGTCCGTGCTTAGACAGGACGAGAAAGTTGCACTTTTGGTGTTAGCCTTAATACTGTGTTTGTTCATGGTGTGGGTCGTTGACTGGGGGAATATATCATCAGTATTAGGTGTTATGGTATATTTAGTTGTAAAGACAGTGTTTATATCCATGTAAGAATGTGGCATGTTGATCGACCGGCTTCCAAGAAGTGTGTGTGATTGTAAGTTATGAGATCAGTAAATAGGACACGAAAAGGGAATAATTACTTATTGAATATCGTGTGTGCTTCGACGAGATTTCCAGAGGCGATCCCAGTACGGAAGGTGACATCAAGATGCGTCATGAGACACTTTCAACGATCCTTCGCTTGGGTAGGAGTGCCCAGGGAGATCCAGTCCGACTGCAGAAGTATTTTCAAGCCAAAGTGGTTTAGGCAGGCTATTGCAGTTTGGGGAATAGCCCAACTACGATCGTTACCTTATAGACCTCAATCGCAGGGAGCGATTGAGAGATTCCACTCCACCCTGAAGACCGTCTTGAGAGTGTATTGTGCGGAACAGGGGGAGGAATGGGACGAGGCTGTCTACCCAGCCCGGTTTTCAATCAGAGATGCTATAGATGAGTCTCTGGAATTCTCTCCATTCCAACTAGTGTTCGGGCATAAAGTGAGGAGCCCGTTATTGATGCTGAAGGAGCAGTTGACGGCTGAGAAGACGTTAGTGACAGTGGAGGAGCATGTGCAGAAATTCCATGAATGATCGAAAACGGCGAAGGAGCTGGCTGCTGAACACCTGAAGACAGCTCAAAAGAAGATGTAGATCTGGTACGACAAGAATGCAGTCCCAAGGAAGTTGGAGGTGGGGACCAGAGTGAGGATGTTGCTACCTGGGAGAGGTAGAGTGACGGAATCACGCTTTGGTGGTCCATACTCGGTTGTCAGGCGTGTGGGTCGGGTAAGTTATGAGATCAGTAAACCGAATCGCTCCCGAAGACACAGGTTTGTCATATCAACCGTTCAAAGCCGTACTTCCCAGAGGAGCAGGAGAGTGCGAGAGTGAAAGGAACAACATAGTCGCAGGAAGGGAAATTGGTTCTGTGTATGTGGATTAATCAAGTGTTGTAAGCAGAGGAAGGAAAGTGGGCCCATGCCGATGGTAAACGCCTGTCAAATACAGAGATACCTGAGAACCAGGAATGAGTATGTTTGTGTGAGAAGAGAAGCAGATAAAAAGTATGAAAATGATATAGCAAAAAAAAAAAACAAAGCTACTCCACAGTCAAATCAAGAGGAAAACAACAGGTGATGAAATGTAGAATGGGTGAGGACAGGTATACAGAGTTTGACAAAGAGGTGTGTGAAGTACTCAAATAGTGGTTCCAGGACGTCTTCACAACAGAACGAGGTGAGGTCACTGCGTTAGGAAAGGTGGCAGGAAACAAGGCGGCCTTGGAAGGGTTCGAAATTACAAGAGATGAGGTCAAGAGATATCTGTTGGATCTGGACGTGAGTAAGGCTGTTGGTCCAGACGGAATCTCACCATGGGTATTGAAAGATTGTGCAGAAGCACTTTGCTTGCCACTCTCCATAGTGCATAGTGGGTCATTAGAGACGGAAGACATACCAGAAATATGGAAGACAGCTAATGTATTCCCAATATAGAAAAAGAGAGAGACTAACAAGAGGCACTGAACTACAGGCCAGTGTCCTTAACACGTATACCATGCAATGTGATGGTGAAGATCGTGAGTAAACACATTGTAACACATCTGCAGAGAAGAGCCTTGACCTGATACATCGCCAACATGGGTTCAGGGAGGATAAATCTTGCCTTATTTGCTTAATATCTACACTTGAAACTGTTTATGGACTCTGCCTCCACCACTTCTCTTCCTAATGCATTTGATTTGTCAACTAATCTTACACCAAAAAAGTTCTTTCTAATATCTCTGTGGCTCAGTTGGGTACTCTAGCGTCCCCTTGTGGGTGTGCCCCTTATGTTAAATAGCCTGTTTTTATCTACCCTATAAATTCCTTTGAGAGTCTTGTATGTGGTGATCATGTCCCCGCTAACTCCTCTGTCTTTCAGCGACGTTAGGTTTAATTCCTGTGGCCTCTCCTTGGAGCTCATACATCGGAGTTCAGGTACTAGTCTGGTGGCAAATCTATGAACCTTTTCCAATTTAGTTTTATGGTTAATTAGATATGGACTCCATGCTGGAGCTGCATACTCCAGGATTAGTCTGACATGTGGTGTTCAAAGTTTTGAATGATTCCTTAAACAAGTTTCTAGCAGCCGTTCTTATGTTGGCCAGTCTGGCATATACCACTGATGTTATCCTCTTAATATGGGCTTCAAGGGATAGGTCTGGCATGTTATCAACCCCCAATTCTTTCTTTCTCTCTAACTCTTGAAGAACTTCATCTCCCAAATGATTCCTTGCATCTGGCCTCCTGCTCCCTACATCAATCTTCATTACATTACATTTTCTTGGGTTAAACTCTAGCAACCATTTGTTTGACCATTTCTTCAGTTTGCCTAGGTGTTCCTGAAGCCTCAAGCAGTTCTCTTCTGTCTTAATCCTGCTCATAATTTTGGCATCGTCAGCAAACATTGAGAGGAATGGGTCTATGCTCTGTAGGAGATCATTAACGTATATCAGAAGCAGGATACAACCGAGTACAGAGCCCTGTGGGACTCCAGTGGTAATTTTACGCCAATCTGAGGTCTCACCCCTCACTGTAACTCTGCTTCCTATTGCTTTGGTACTCCCTTATTCACTGGAGCACCTTACTGGTTACTCCTGTTTGTTCCTCGAGCTTACGTACCAGCCTCATATAGGGTATTGTGTGAAAGGCTTTCCAACATTCTAAGAAAATGCAGTCCGCCCGTTCTTCTCTTTCTTGCTTAATCTTTGTCACCTGGTCGTAGAATTTTATTAAGCCAGTAAGGCAAGATTTATCATCCCTGAACCTATGTTGGCGATTTGTCACGTCAGGGCTTTTCTCTCCAGATGTTTTACTATTTTTTTCTCACAATCTTCGCCGTCACATTGCATAGTATACAGCTTAAGGACACTGGCCTGTTGTTCAGTGCCTCTTGTCTGTCTCTCTTTTTGTATATTGGGAATACATTAGCTGTCTTCCATAATTTCTGGTAGGTCTTTCGTCTCTAGTATGCACTATATACATATATAGTATACTATAGTATACTACTATACACTATGGAGAGTGGCAAGCAAAGTGCTTCTTCATACTCTTTCAAAACCCCATGGTGAGATTCCATTTGGGCCAACAGCCTTACTCACGTTCAGATCCAACAGATATCTCTTGGCCTCATCTCTTGTAATTTCCAACCCTTCCAAGGCCGCCAGGTTAACTGCACCTTTCCTAACGCAGTAACCTCTCCTCGTTCTATTGTGAAGACCTCCTGGAACCACTTGTTGAATTCTTCACACACCTCTTTGTCATTTTCTGTATACCTGTCCTCAACCGTTCTATGTTTTGTCACCTGTTCTTTCGCTGTTGTTTTCCTCCTGATGTGACTGTGGGGTAGCATGGGTTCGGTCTTGGCTTTATTTGGTATATTATTTCCATTCTTTTTTATCTGCTTCTCTTTTCACACTAACATACTCATTCCTGGTTCTCAGGTATCTCTCACTGATCTCTGGTGTACTGTTATTCTGGAAGTTCCTCCACGCCCTTTTGTTCTGTTCCTTTGCTTCCATAAATGCCTAATTATACAACGGATTTATCTTCTGCTTCTTGGATTTTCGCTTATGGGTCGGGATAACTTGTTTACTGCCTCCTGACACTTTTGGGTGACATAGTCCATTATGTCCTGTTCGGACGTAGCTCTGAATTCTGTGCCCTATGGTATATCCCTTAGGAAACTTCTAATCTCCTCATAATTCCCCTTTTGGAACGCCAGCCCTTTGTTTCCTAGTTCTTTTTTTTTTTGGGGGGGGGGGTGGGGGAGGGGGGGAGGGGGGAAGGGGGGAGGGGGGAGGGGGGAGGGGGGAGGGGGGAGGGGGAGGGGGGAGGGGGGAGATAATTCCAAGCTTTATCAGGTACTCAAGGATACACTGTGATTACTCATTCCCAAGGGTGCTTCCAACTAAACTTCCCTTATATTCCACTCATTTAGGGTAAATATCAGATCAATCATGGCTGGTTCATCTTTCCCTCTCATTCTTGTCAGTCCCTCGATGTGTTGGCTTTGAAAGTTTCTTGTTGCCACGTCCAGCAGCTTAGCTCTTCATGTGTCTGGTCTTCCATGTCTCCATGTGGGGTCTCTGTTCTTCCAATCTATCTTCCTGTGGTTGAAGTCTCCCATGATTAGTAGTCCAGATCCTTTCCTGCTAGCAACGGAAGCTGCTATCTCTATTATATTAATGGTGGCCATGTTTTATGTCATATTCCTGTCTGGATCTTCTGTCAATATATAGGGGAGTTAAGCATGACTACGATTAAAAGTTGTTGTCCTCCAAATGCTAAGGTACCTGTTATGTAGTCTCTGAACCCTTTACAGCCCTGAGTAACCATCTCCTTAAAACTCTAGCCTTTTCTTATCAGCAAAGCTACACCATCGCCTCCTCTTCCTTCTCTATCTTTCCTCACAACACAGTAGTCCTGTAGAAACACTGCATTTGTTATGGTTTTCGTTAGCTCTGTTTCTGTGAGTGCTATTATGTCTGGGTTTTCTTCTAGTATCCATTCTCCAAGTACATTTGTTTTATTTGTATTATCATTTATGTTAGTGTACATGGCCTTGAGACTCACTTTCTTCTGTTCCTTCTCATGTCCCCTTCTTGGTGAGCGTTCTGCTGATGGGGGAAGCTGTTCCATAGCTGTTAGGATTTGTGAGGTGGTTTTAACAGGGTCTCAGAGGATACTGGGATTGGGGTGAGGGGTCAAGTGAAGGGGGGGATATAGGGAGGATAAGGGATGAAGAGGGAGGAGGGAAAGGGAGAAGAGGGAGAGAGGGACATGGTGGGAGTGAGGAGGGGTAGCAGGATGGTTATGGGGGGAAAGGGAGGGAGGGTTGGCTGAGTATTTGAGTGGGGGCAGGGAGGCTTCGGGTTAGAAGGGGATTTCAATGCAGAGGAGGGTTGTGATGTTGCCGTCCCTTCTGGTGTTACTGGGTTGCTGGATGTGGGTTCTCCTCCCAGCTCTAGGATGTTGTGTTTTGGGCTGTGATTTACCGGTCTTTTCCTCCACCATAAGCTTCTTCCCTGCTTCTGTCGTCATTGCTCTCTCCTCCTTAACACCTTCTCAATGCTTTGTTCAGCGTTTACCATCTCTAGCCCTTTTAGTATTTCATTCATTGTCTCTCTCTTCTTACCATCCCATTGTGTCCTCTTGCAATTCTGTACTCTCACCAGCACCTCTCCTTCCATGCTACTCTCACCAACACCTCTCCTAACATGCCACTCTCACCAGCACCTCTCCTTCGATGCTACTCTCACCAGCACACCTTAGGGAGCCGGTCGGCCAAGTGGACAGCACGCTGGGCTTGTGATCCTGTAGTCCTGGGTTCGATCCCAGGCGCCAGCGAGAAACAATGGACAGAGTTTCTTTCACCCTATGCCCCTGTTACCTAGCAGTAAAATAGGTACCTGGGTGTTAGTCAGCTGTCACGGGCTGCTTCCTTGGGGTGGAGGCCTGCTCGAGGACCGGACCGCGGGAACACTAAAAAGCCGCGAAATAAATATCAAGATAATCTCAAGATAAAGAAACCTCTCCTTCCATGCTACTCTCACCAGCACCTCTCCTTCCATGCTACTCTCACCACCACCTCTCCTTCCATGCTACTCTCACCAACACCTCTCCTTCTATGCTACTCTCACCAGCACCTCTTCTTCCATGCTTCTCTCACCAGCACCTCTCCTTCCATGCTACTCTCACCAGCACCTCTTCTTCCATGCTTCTCTCACCAGCACCTCTCCTTCCATGCTACTCTAATCAGCACCTCTTCTTGCTTGCTACTCTCACCAGCACCTCTCCTTCTATGCCACTCTCACCAACACCTCTCCTTAGGCGCTACTCTCACCAGCACCTCTCCATCCATGCTATTCTCACCAACACCTCTCATTCCATGTTACTCTCACCAGCACCTCTCCTTCCATGCTACTCTCACCAACACCTCTCTTTCCATGCTACTCTCACCAGCACCTCTCCTTCCATGCTACTCTCACCAGCATTTCTCCTTCCATGCTACTCTCACCAACACCTCTCCTTAGGCGCTACTCTCACCAGCACCTCTCCTTCCATGCTACTCTCACCAACACCTCTCTTAAGGTGTTACTCTCACCAACACCTCTCCTTAGGTGTTACTCTCACCAACACATCTCCTTAGGTGCTACTCGGACCAACACCTCTCCTTCCATGTTACTCTCACCAACCACCTCTCCTTCCATGTTACTCTCACCAACACCTCTCTTAGGTATTACTCTCACCAACACCTCTCCTAAGGTGTTACTCTCACCAACACCTCTCCTTAGGTGTTACTCTCACCAACACCTCTCCTAAGGTGTTACTCTCACCAACACCTCTCCTTAGGTGCTACTCTCACCAACACCTCTCGTTCCATGCTACTCTCACCAACACCTCAACCTTCCACGCTACTCTAATCAGCACCTCTCCTTCCATGCTACTCTCACCAGCACCTCTCCTTAGGTGCTACTCTCACGACCACCTCTCCTTCCACGCTACTCTCACCAACACCTCTCCTTCCATGCTACTCTCACCAACACCTCTCCTTCCATGCTACTCTCACCAACACCTCTCCTTAGGTGCTACTCTCACCAACACCTCTCCTTCCATGTTACTCTCACCAGAACCTCTCCTTCCATGCTACTCTAACCAACACCTCTCCTTAGGTGCTACTCTCACCAGCCCCTCTCCTTCCATGCTACTCTCACCAGCACCTCTCCTTAGGTGCTACTCTCACCAACACCTCTCCTTCCATGTTACTCTCACCAACACCTCTCCTTCCATGTTACTCTCACCAGCACCTCTCCTTCCATGCTACTCTAACCAACACCTCTCCTTAGGTGCTACTCTCACCAGCCACTCTCCTTCCATGCTACTCTCACCAGCACCTCTACTTAGGTGCTACTCTCACCAGCACCTCTCCTTCCATGCTACTCTCACCAGCCCCTCTCTTTCCATGTTACTCTCACCAGCACCTCTCCTTCCATTTTACTCTCACCAGCACCTCTCCTTCCATGCTATTCTCCCCAACACCTCTCCTTCCATGTTACTCTCACCAGCACCTCTCCTTCTATGCTACTCTCACCAACACCTCTCCTTAGGTGCTACTCTCACCAACACCTCTCCTTCCATGCTACCCTCACCAACACCTCTCCTTAAGTGCTACTCTCACCAACACCTCTACTTAGGTGCTACTCTCACCAAAACCTCTCCTTCCATGCTACTCTCACCAACACCTCTCCTTAGGTCCTACTCTCACCAACACCTCTCCTTCTATGCTACTCTCACCAACACCTCTCCTAAGGTGCTACTCTCACCAGCACCTCTCCTTCCATGCTACTCTCACCAACACCTCTCCTTAGGTGCTACTCTCACCAACACCTCTCCTTAGGTGCTACTCTCACCAACACCTCTCCTTCCATGTTACTCTCACCAACACCTCTCCTTCCATGCTACTCTCACCAACACCTCTCCTTCCATGCTATTCTCACCAGCACCTCTCCTTCCATGTTACTTCACCAAGACCTCTCCTACCATGCTACTCTCACCAACACCTCTCCTTCCATGTTACTCTCACCAGCACCTCTCCTTCTTTGCTACTCTCACACACACCTCTCCTTAGGTGGTACTCTCACCAACACCTCTCCTTAGGTGCTACTCTCACCAACACCTCTCCTTCTATGCTACTCTCACCAACACCTCTCCTTAGGTGCTACTCTCACCAACACATCTCCTTAGGTGCTACTCTCACCAACACCTCTCCTTAGGTGCTACTCTCACCATCACATCTCCTTAGGTGCTACTCTCACCAACACCTCTCCTTAGGTGCTACTCTCACCAACACCTCTCCTCCATGATACTCTCACCAACACCTCTCCTTTCATGTTACTCTCAGTAAAACCTCTCCTTCCATGTTACTCTCACCAGCACCTCTCCTTAGGTGCTACTCTAACTAACACCTCTCCTTCCATGTTAGTCTCACCAACACCTCTCTTTCCATGTTACTCTCACCAACACCTCTCCTGCCATGCTACTCTCACCAACACCTCTCCTTCCATGATACTCTCACCAACACCTCTCCTTAGGTGCTACTCTCACTAACACCTCTTTTTCCATGCTACTCTCACTAACACCTCTCCTTCAATGTTACTCTCACTAACACCTCTCCTTCCATGTTACTCTAACCAACACCTCTCCTTAGGTGCTACTCTCACCAACACCTCTTCTTCTATGCTACTCTCACCAACACCTCTCCTTAGGTGCTACTCTCACCAACACCTCTCCTTCCATGTTACTCTCACCAACACCTCTCCTTCCATGCTACTCTAACCAGCACCTCTCCTTCCATGTTACTCTCACCAACACCTCTCCTACCATGCTACTCTCACCAACACCTCTCCTTCTATGCTTCTCTCACCAACACCTCTCCTTAGGTGCTACTCTCACCAACATCTCTCCTTAGGTGCTACTCTCACCAACACCTATCCTTAGGTGCTACTCTCACCAACACCTCTCTATCCATGCTACTCTCACCAGCACCTCTCCTTCCATGCTACTCTCACCAACACCTCTCCTTCCATGTTACTTTCACCAGCTCCTCTCCTTAGGTGCTACTCTCATCAACACCTCTCCTTCCATGTTACTCTCACCAACACCTCTCCTTTCATGCTACTCTCACCAGCACCTCTCCTTAGGTGCTACTCACACCAACACTTCTCCTTAGGTGCTACTTTCACCAGCACTTCTCCTTCCATGCTACTCTCAACAACACCTCTTTTTCCATGCTACTCAAACCAACATCTCTCTTTCCATGCTACTCTCACCAGCACCTCTCCTTCTATGCTACTCTAACCAACACCTCTTTTTCCATGCTACTCTCACCAACACCTCTCCTTCCCTGCTACTCTCACCAACACCTCACCTTCCATGCTACTCTCACCAGCACCTCTCCTTACATGCTACTCTCTCCATCACCTCCCCTTCCTTGCTACTCTCACCAACACCTCTCCTTCTCTGCTACTCTCACCAACTCCTCACCTTCCATGCTAATCTCACCAGCACCTCTCCTTCCATGTTACTCTCACCAATACCTCTGCTTAGGTGCTCCTCTCAACAGCATCTCTCCTTCCATGCTACTCTCACCAACACCTCACCTTCCATGCTACTCTCACCAGCACCTCTCCTTACATGCTACTCTCTCCATCACCTCTCCTTTCTTGCTACTCTCACCAACACCTCTCTTTCCATATAACTCTCACAAACACCTCTCCTTCCATGCTACTCTCACCAGCACCTCTCATTCCATGCTACTCGCACCAACACCTCTCCTTCAATGTTACTCTCACCAACAAGTCTCCTTCCATGCTACTCTCACCAGCACCTCTCCTTCCATGCTACTCTCACCAACACCTCTGCTTAGGTGCTACTCTCACCAACACCTCTCCTTCCATGTTACTCTCACCAACACCTCTCCTTCCATGTTACTCTCACTAACACCTCTCCTAAGGTGTTACTCTCACCAACACCTCTCCTTCCATGCTACTCTCACCAACCACCTCTCCTTCCATGTTACTCTCACCATCACCTCTCCTTAGGTGTTACTCTCACCAACACCTCTCCTAAGGTGTTACTCTCACCAACACCTCTCCTTAGGTGTTACTCTCCCCAACACCTCTCCTTCCATGTTACTCTCACCAACACCTCTCCTTAAATGTTACTCTCACCACCACTTCTCCTTCCATGCTACTCTCACCAGCACCTCTCCTTCCATGTTACTCTCACCAACACTTCTAATTAGGTGCTACTCTCACCAACACCTCTCCTAAGGTGTTACTCTCACCAACACCTCTCCTTAGGTGTTACTCTCACCAACCACCTCTCCTTCCATGTTACTCTCACCATCACCTCTCCTTAGGTGTTACTCTCACCAACACCTCTCCTAAGGTGTTACTCTCACCAACACCTCTCCTTAGGTGTTACTCTCCCCAACACCTCTCCTTCCATGTTACTCTCACCAACACCTCTCCTTAAATGTTACTCTCACCACCACTTCTCCTTCCACGCTACTCTCACCAGCACCTCTCCTTCCATGCTACTCTCACCAGCACCTCTTCTTAGGTGCTACTCTCACGAGCACCTCTCCTTCCACGCTACTCTCACCAACACCTCTCCATCCATGCTATTCTCACCAACACCTCTCTTTCCATGTTACTCTCACCAGCACCTCTCCTTCCATGCTACTCTCACCAACACCTCTCTTTCCATGCTACTCTCACCAGCACCTCTCCTTCCATGCTACTCTCACCAGCATTTCTCCTTCCATGCTACTCTCACCAACACCTCTCCTTAGGCGCTACTCTCACCAGCACCTCTCCTTCCATGCTACTCTCACCAACACCTCTCTTAAGGTGTTACTCTCACCAACACCTCTCCTTAGGTGTTACTCTCACCAACACATCTCCTTAGGTGCTACTCGGACCAACACCTCTCCTTCCATGTTGCTCTCACCAACCACCTCTCCTTCCATGTTACTCTCACCAACACCTCTCGTAGGTATTACTCTCACCAACACCTCTCCTAAGGTGTTACTCTCACCAACACCTCTCCTTAGGTGTTACTCTCACCAACACCTCTCCTAAGGTGTTACTCTCACCAACACCTCTCCTTAGGTGCTACTCTCACCAACACCTCTCGTTCCATGCTACTCTCACCAACACCTCTCCTTCCACGCTACTGTCACCAGCACCTCTCCTTAGGTGCTACTCTCACGAGCACCTCTCCTTCCACGCTACTCTCACCAACACCTCTCCTTCCATGCTACTCTCACCAACACCTCTTCTTCCATGCTACTCTCACCAACACCTCTCCTTAGGTGCTACTCTCACCAACACCTCTCCTTCCATGTTACTCTCACCAGAACCTCTCCTTCCATGCTACTCTAACCAACACCTCTCCTTAGGTGCTACTCTCACCAGCCCCTCTCCTTCCATGCTACTCTCACCAGCACCTCTCCTTAGGTGCTACTCTCACCAACACCTCTCCTTCCATGTTACTCTCACCAACACCTCTCCTTCCATGTTACTCTCACCAGCACCTCTCCTTCCATGCTACTCTAACCAACACCTCTCCTTAGGTGCTACTCTCACCAGCCACTCTCCTTCCATGCTACTCTCACCAGCACCTCTCCTTAGGTGCTACTCTCACCAGCACCTCTCCTTCCATGCTACTCTCACCAGCCCCTCTCTTTCCATGTTACTCTCACCAGCACCTCTCCTTCCATTTTACTCTCACCAGCACCTCTCCTTCCATGCTATTCTCCCCAACACCTCTCCTTCCATGTTACTCTCACCAGCACCTCTCCTTCTATGCTACTCTCACCAACACCTCTCCTTAGGTGCTACTCTCACCAACACCTCTCCTTCCATGCTACCCTCACCAACACCTCTCCTTAAGTGCTACTCTCACCAACACCTCTCCTTCCATGCTACTCTCACCAACACCTCTCCTTAGGTGCTACTCTCACCAAAACCTCTCCTTAGGTGCTACTCTCACCAACACCTCTCCTTAGGTCCTACTCTCACCAACACCTCTCCTTCTATGCTACTCTCACCAACACCTCTCCTAAGGTGCTACTCTCACCAGCACCTCTCCTTCCATGCTACTCTCACCAACACCTCTCCTTAGGTGCTACTCTCACCAACACCTCTCCTTAGGTGCTACTCTCACCAACACCTCTCCTTCCATGTTACTCTCACCAACACCTCTCCTTCCATGCTACTCTCACCAACACCTCTCCTTCCATGCTATTCTCACCAGCACCTCTCCTTCCATGTTACTCTCACCAAGACCTCTCCTACCATGCTACTCTCACCAACACCTCTCCTTCCATGTTACTCTCACCTGCACCTCTCCTTCTATGCTACTCTCACACACACCTCTCCTTAGGTGGTACTCTCACCAACACCTCTCCTTAGGTGCTACTCTCACCAACACCTCTCCTTCTATGCTACTCTCACCAACACCTCTCCTTAGGTGCTACTCTCACCAATACATCTCCTTAGGTGCTACTCTCGCCAACACCTCTCCTTAGGTGCTACTCTCACCAACACCTCTCCTCCATGATACTCTCACCAACACCTCTCCTTCCATGTTACTCTCAGTAAAACCTCTCCTTCCATGTTACTCTCACCAGCACCTCTCCTTAGGTGCTACTCTAACTAACACCTCTCCTTCCATGTTACTCTCACCAACACCTCTCCTTTCATGCTACTCGCACCAGCAACTCTCCTTAGATGCTACTCTCACCAGCACCTCTCCTTCCATGCTACTCTCACCAGCACCTCTCCTTCCATGTTACTCTCACCAACACCTCTCCTTCCATGTTAGTCTCACCAACACCTCTCTTTCCATGTTACTCTCACCAACACCTCTCCTGCCATGCTACTCTCACCAACACCTCTCCTTCCATGATACTCTCACCAACACCTCTCCTTAGGTGCTACTCTCACTAACACCTCTTTTTCCATGCTACTCTCACTAACACCTCTCCTTCAATGTTACTCTCACTAACACCTCTCCTTCCATGTTACTCTAACCAACACCTCTCCTTAGGTGCTACTCTCACCAACACCTCTTCTTCTATGCTACTCTAACCAACACCTCTCCTTAGGTGCTACTCTCACCAACACCTCTCCTTCCATGTTACTCTCACCAACACCTCTCCTTCCATGCTACTCTAACCAGCACCTCTCCTTCCATGTTACTCTCACCAACACCTCTCCTACCATGCTACTCTCACCAACACCTCTCCTTCTATGCTTCTCTCACCAACACCTCTCCTTAGGTGCTACTCTCACCAACACCTATCCTTAGGTGCTACTCTCACCAACACCTCTCTATCCATGCTACTCTCACCAGCACCTCTCCTTCCATGCTACTCTCACCAACACCTCTCCTTCCATGTTACTTTCACCAGCTCCTCTCCTTAGGTGCTACTCTCATCAACACCTCTCCTTCCATGTTACTCTCACCAACACCTCTCCTTTCATGCTACTCTCACCAGCACCTCTCCTTAGGTGCTACTCACACCAACACTTCTCCTTAGGTGCTACTTTCACCAGCACTTCTCCTTCCATGCTACTCTCAACAACACCTCTTTTTCCATGCTACTCAAACCAACATCTCTCTTTCCATGCTACTCTCACCAGCACCTCTCCTTCTATGCTACTCTAACCAACACCTCTTTTTCTATGCTACTCTCACCAACACCTCTCCTTCCCTGCTACTCTCACCAACACCTCACCTTCCATGCTACTCTCACCAGCACCTCTCCTTACATGCTACTCTCTCCATCACCTCCCCTTCCTTGCTACTCTCACCAACACCTCTCCTTCTCTGCTACTCTCACCAACACCTCACCTTCCATGCTAATCTCACCAGCACCTCTCCTTCCATGTTACTCTCACCAATACCTCTGCTTAGGTGCTCCTCTCAACAGCATCTCTCCTTCCATGCTACTCTCACCAACACCTCACCTTCCATGCTACTCTCACCAGCACCTCTCCTTACATGCTACTCTCTCCATCACCTCTCCTTCCTTGCTACTCTCACCAACACCTCTCTTTCCATATAACTCTCACAAACACCTCACCTTCCATGCTACTCTCACCAGCACCTCTCCTTCCATGCTACTCGCACCAACACCTCTCCTTCCATGTTACTCTCACTAACACCTCTCCTAAGGTGTTACTCTCACCAACACCTCTCCTTCCATGCTACTCTCACCAACCACCTCTCCTTCCATGTTACTCTCACCATCACCTCTCCTTAGGTGTTACTCTCACCAACACCTCTCCTAAGGTGTTACTCTCACCAACACCTCTCCTTAGGTGTTACTCTCCCCAACACCTCTCCTTCCATGTTACTCTCACCAACACCTCTCCTTCCATGTTACTCTCACCACCACTTCTCCTTCCATGCTACTCTCACCAGCACCTCTCCTTCCATGTTACTCTCACCAACACTTCTAATTAGGTGCTACTCTCACCAACACCTCTCCTTCCATGCTACTCTCACCAACACCTCTCCTTCCATGCTACTCTCACCAATACCTCTCCTTCCATGCTATTCTCACCAGCACCTCTCCTTCCATGTTACTCTCACCAACACCTCTCCTTCCATGTTACTCTCACCAACACCTCTCTTTCCATGTTACTCTCACCAACACCTCTCCTTCCATGCTACTCTCACCAACACCTCTCCTTCCATGCTACTCTCACCAGCACCTCTCCTTCCATGTTACTCTCACCAATACCTCTCCTTCCATGCTACTCTCACCAACACCTCTCTATCCATGTTACTCTCACCAGCACCTCTCCTTCTATGCTACTCTCACCAACACCTCTCCTTCCATGCTACTCTCACCAACACCTCTCCTTATGTGCTACTCTCACCAACACCTCTCCTTCTATGCTACTCTCACCAACACCTCTCCTTAGGTGCTACTCTCACCAGCACCTCTCCTTCCATGCTACTCTCACCAACACCTCTCCTTCCATGTTACTCTCACCAGCACCTCTCCTTCCATGTTACTCTCACCAACACCTCTCCTACCATGCTACTCTCACCAACATCTCTCCTTCCATGTTACTCTCACCAGCACCTCTCCTTTTATGCTACTCTCACCAACACCTCTCCTTAGGTGCTACTCTCACCAACACCTCTCCTTAGGTGCTACTCTCACCAACATCTCTCCTTCCATGTTGCTCTCACCAGCACCTCTCCTTTTATGCTACTCTCACCAACACCTCTCCTTAGGTGCTACTCTCACCAACACCTCTCCTTAGGTGCTACTCTCACCAACACCTCTCCTTCTATGCTACTCTCACCAACACTTCTCCTTAGGTGCTATTCTCACCAACACCTCTCCTTAGGTGCTACTCTCACCAACACCTCTCCTTAGGTGCTACTCTCACCAACACATCTCCTCCATGCTACTCTCACCAACACCTCTCCTTCCATGTGACTCTCACCAACACCTCTCCTTCCATGCTAATCTCACCAGCACCTCTCCTTCCATGTTACTCTCACTAACACCTCTCCTTCCATGTTACTCTCACCAGCACCTCTCCTTTGGTGCTACTCTCACTAACACCTCTCCTTCCATGTTACTCTCACCAACACCTCTCCTTTCATGCTACTCGCACCAGCAACTCTCCTTAGGTGCTACTCTCACCAGCACCTCTCCTTCCATGCTACTCTCACCAGCACCGCTCCTTCTATGTTACTCTCACCAACACCTCTCCTTCCATGTTAGTCTCACCAACACCTCTCTTTCCATGTTACTCTCACCAACACCTCTCCTGCCATTCTACTCTCACCAACACCTCTCCTTCCATGATACTCTCACCAACACCTCTCCTTCCATGCTACTCTCACCAACATCTCTCTTTCCATGCTACTCTCACCAGCACCTCTCCTTCTATGCTACTCTAACCAACATCTCTTTTTCCATGCTACTCATACCAACATCTCTCTTTCCATGCTACTCTCACCACCACCTCTCCTTCCATGCTACTCTAACCAACACCTCTCCTTTCATGCTACTCGCACCAGCAACTCTCCTTAGGTGCTACTCTCACCAACACCTCTCCTTCCAGGCTACTCTCACCAGCACCTCTCCTTCCATGTTACTCTCACCAGCACCTCTCCTTCCATGCTACTCTCACCAGCACCTCTCCTTTCATGTTACTCTCACCAACACCTCTCCTGCATGCTACTTTCACCAACACCTCTCCTTCCATGCTACTCTCACCAACACCTCTCCTTAGGTCCTACTCTCACTAACACCTCTTTTTCCATGCTACTCTCACTAACACCTCTCCTTCCATGTAACTCTCACCAACACCTCTCCTTCTATGTTACTCTCAATAACACCTCTCCTTCAATGCTACTCTCACCAACACCTCTCCTTCTATGTTACTCTCACAAACACCTCTCCTTCCATGTTATTCTAACCAACACCTCTCCTTGGGTGCTACTCTCACCAACACCTCTTCTTCTATGCTACTCTCACCAACACCTCTCCTTCCATGCTACTCTCACCAACACCTCTCCTTAGGTCCTACTCTCACTAACACCTCTTTTTCCATGCTACTCTCACTAACACCTCTCCTTCCATGTAACTCTCACCAACACCTCTCCTTCTATGTTACTCTCACTAACACCTCTCCTTCCATGTTATTCTAACCAACACCTCTCCTTGGGTGCTACTCTCACCAACACCTCTTCTTCTATGCTACTCTCACCAACACCTCTCCTTAGGTGCTACTCTCACCACCACCTCTCCTTCCATGTTACTCTCACCAACACCTCTCCTTCCATGCTACTCTCACTAGCACCTCTCCTTCCATGTTACTCTCACCAACACCTCTCCTTCCATGTTACTCTCACAAACACCTCTCCTACCATGCTACTCTCACCAGCACCTCTCCTTCCATGTTACTCTCACCAACACCTCTCCTACCATGCTACTCTCACTAACACCTCTCCTTCTATGCTTCTCTCACCAACACCTCTCTTTAGGTGCTACTCTCACCAACACCTCTCCTTAGGTGCTACTCTCACCAACACCTCTCCTTCCATGCTACTCTCACCAGCACCTCTCCTTCCATGCTACTCTCACCAACACCTCTCCTTCCATGCTACTCTCACCAGCACCTCTCCTTCCATGCTACTCTCACCAACACCTCTTTTCCATGCTACTCTCACCAACATCTCTCTTTCCATGCTACTCTCACCAGCACCTCTCCTTCTATGCTACTCCAACCAACACCTCTTTTTCCATGCTACTCTCACCAACATCTCTCTTTCCATGCTACTCTCATCAACACCACTCCTTCCATGTTACTCTCACCAACACCTCTGCTTAGGTGCTACTCTCAGCAGCATCTCTCCTTCCATGCTACTCTCACCAACACCTCACCTTCAAACGCTACTCTCACCTGCACCTATCCTTCAATGCTACTCTCTCCAGCACCTCTCCTTCCATGCTACTCTCACCAACACCTCTCCTTCCATATAACTCTCACAAACACCTCTCCTTCCATGCTACTCTCACCAGCACCTCTCCTTCCATGCTATTCGCACCAAAACCTCTCCTTCCATGTTTCTCTCACCAACACCTCTCATTCCATGCTACTCTCACCAGCACCTCTCCTTCCATGCTACTCTTACCAACACCTCTGCTTAGGTGCTACTCTCAGCAGCACCTCTCCTTCTATGCTACTCTCACCAACACCTCTCCTTCCATGCTACTCTCACCAACACCTCTCCTTCCATGCTACTCTCACCAGCACCTCTCCTTCCATGCTACTCTCACCAACACCTCTCCTTCCATGATACTCTCACCAGCACCTCTCCTTCCATGATACTCTCACCAGCACCTCTCCTTCCATGCTTCTCTCACCAGCACCTTACCTTCCATGCTACTCTCACCAACATCTCTGCTTAGGTGCTACTCTCACCAGCACCTCTCTTTCCATGTTACTCTCACCAGCACCTCTCCTTCCATGCTACTCGCACCAACACCTCTCCTTCCATGTTACTCTCACCAACACCTCTCCTTCTATGCTACTCTCACCAGCACCTCTCCTTCCATGTTACTCTCACCAACACCTCTCCTTCCATGTTACTCTCACCAACACCTCTCCTAAGGCATTACTCTCACCAAAACCACTCCTTCCATGTTACTCTCACCAACACCTCTCCATAGGTGGTACTCTCACCAACACCTCTCCTTCCATGTTACTCTAACCAACACCTCTCCTTCCATGTTACTCTCACCAACACCTCTCCTTCCATGCTACTCTCACCAACACCTCTACTTAGGTGTTACTCTCACCAATACCTCTCCTTAGGTGCTACTCGCACCAACACCTCTCCTTCCATGTTACTCTCACCAATCACCTCTCCTTCCATGTTACTCTCACCAACACCTCTCCTTAGGTGTTACTCTCACCAACACCATTCCTAAGGTGTTACTCTCACCAACACCTCTCCTTAGGTGTTACTCTCACCAACACCTCTCCTAAGGTGTTACTCTCACCAACACCTCTCCTTAGGTGCTACTCTCACCAACACCTCTCCTTCCATGATACTCTCAACAGCACCTCTCCTTCCAAGTTACTCTCACCAGCACCTCTCCTTCCATGCTACTCTCACCAACACCTCTCCTTCCATGCTACTCTCACCAACACCTCTCCTTAGGTGATACTCTCACCAACACCTCTCCTTTCATGCTTCTCTCACCAGCACCTCTCCTTAGGTGCTACTCACACAAACACTTCTCCTTAGGTGCTAATTTCACCAGCACTTCTCCTTCCATGCTACTCTCACCAACACCTATCCTTCCGTGCTTTTCTCACCAGCACCTCTCCTTCCGTGCTACTCTAACTAACACCTCTTTTTCCATGCTACTCTCACCAACATCTCTCTTTCCATGCTACTCTCACCAGCACCTCTCCTTCCATGCTACTCTAACCAACACTTCTTTTTCCATGCTACTCTCACCAGCACCTCTCCTTCCATACTACTCTCACCAGCACCTCTCCTTCCATGCTTCTCTCACCAACACCTCTCCTTAGGTGCTACTCTCACCAGCACCTCTCCTTCCATGTTACTCTCACAAGCACCTCTCCTTCCATGTTACTCTCACCAGCACCTCTCCTTCCATGCTACTCTAACCAAAACCTCATCTCCTTTGGTGCTACTCTCACCAGCCCCTCTCCTTCCATGCTACTCTCACCAGCACCTCTCCTTCCATGCTACTCTCACCGTCACCTCTAGTTCTATGCTACTCACACCAGCAACTCTCCATCCATGCTAGTCTCACCAACACCTCTCCTTCCATGTTACTCTCATTAACACCTCTCCTTCCATGTTACTCTCACCAACACCTCTCCTAAGGTGTTACTCTCACCAACACCTCTCCTTCCATGCTACTCTCACCAGCATCTCTCCTTCCATGCTACTCTCACCAGCACCTCTCCTTCCATACTACTCTCACCAATACCTCTCCTTCCATGCTACTTTCACCAACACCTCTCCTTCCATGCTAATCTCACCAGCACCTCTCCTTCCATACTACTCTCACCAACACCTCTCCTTCTATGCTACTCTCACCAACACCTCTCCTTTCATGCTAATCTCACAAGCACCTCTCCTTCCATGCTACTCTAACGATCACCACTTCTTAGGTGCTACTCTCACCAGCACCTCTCCTTTTATTCTACTCTCACCAACTCCTCTCTTTAGGTGCTACTCTCACCAACACCTCTCCTTCCATGTTGCTCTCACCAACACGTCTCCTTTCATGTTACTCTCACCAACACCTCTCTTAAGGTGTTACTCTCACCAACACCTCTCCTTGGGTGTTACTCTCACCAACACCTCTCCTTAGGTGCTACTCGCACCAACACCTCTCCTTCCATGTTACTCTCACCAACCACCTCTCCTTCCATGTTACTCTCACCGTCACCTCTCCTTAGGTGTTACTCTCACCAACACCTCTCCTAAGGTGTTACTCTCACCAACACCTCTCCTTAGGTGTTACTCTCCCCAACACCTCTCCTTCCAAGTTACTCTCACCAGCACCTCTCCTTACATGCTTCTCTAACCAACACCTCTCCATAGGTGCTACTCTCACCAACACCTCTTCTTCTATGCTACTCTTACCAACACCTCTCCTTAGGTGCTACTCTCACCAACACCTCTCCTTCCATGTTACTCTCACCAACACCTCTCCTTCCATGCTACTCTCACCAGCACCTCTCCTTTCATGTTACTCTCACCAATACCTCTCCTACCATGCTACTCTCACCAACACCTCTCCTTCTATGCTTCTCTCACCAACACCTCTCCTTAGGTGCTACTCTCACCAACACCTCTCCTTAGGTGCTACTCTCACCAACACCTCTCCTTTGGTGCTACTCTCACCAACACCTCTCCATTCATGCTACTCTCACCAGCACCTCTCCTTAGGTGCTACTCTCACCAACACCTCTCCTTAGGCGCTACTCTCACCAGCACCTCTCCATCCATGCTATTCTCACCAACACCTCTCTTTCCATGTTACTCTCACCAGCACCTCTCCTTCCATGCTACTCTCACCAACACCTCTCTTTCCATGCTACTCTCACCAGCACCTCTCCTTCCATGCTACTCTCACCAGCATTTCTCCTTCCATGCTACTCTCACCAACACCTCTCCTTAGGCGCTACTCTCACCAGCACCTCTCCTTCCATGCTACTCTCACCAACACCTCTCTTAAGGTGTTACTCTCACCAACACCTCTCCTTAGGTGTTACTCTCACCAACACATCTCCTTAGGTGCTACTCGGACCAACACCTCTCCTTCCATGTTGCTCTCACCAACCACCTCTCCTTCCATGTTACTCTCACCAACACCTCTCGTAGGTATTACTCTCACCAACACCTCTCCTAAGGTGTTACTCTCACCAACACCTCTCCTTAGGTGTTACTCTCACCAATACCTCTCCTAAGGTGTTACTCTCACCAACACCTATCCTTAGGTGCTACTCTCACCAACACCTCTCGTTCCATACTACTCTCACCAACACCTCTCCTTCCACGCTACTGTCACCAGCACCTCTCCTTCCATGCTACTCTCACCAGCACCTCTCCTTAGGTGCTACTCTCACGAGCACCTCTCCTTCCACGCTACTCTCACCAACACCTCTCCTTCCATGCTACTCTCACCAACACCTCTTCTTCCATGCTACTCTCACCAACACCTCTCCTTAGGTGCTACTCTCACCAACACCTCTCCTTCCATGTTACTCTCACCAGAACCTCTCCTTCCATGCTACTCTAACCAACACCTCTCCTTAGGTGCTACTCTCACCAGCCCCTCTCCTTCCATGCTACTCTCACCAGCACCTCTCCTTAGGTGCTACTCTCACCAACACCTCTCCTTCCATGTTGCTCTCACCAACACGTCTCCTTTCATGTTACTCTCACCAACACCTCTCTTAAGGTGTTACTCTCACCAACACCTCTCCTTGGGTGTTACTCTCACCAACACCTCTCCTTAGGTGCTACTCGCACCAACACCTCTCCTTCCATGTTACTCTCACCAACCACCTCTCCTTCCATGTTACTCTCACCGTCACCTCTCCTTAGGTGTTACTCTCACCAACACCTCTCCTAAGGTGTTACTCTCACCAACACCTCTCCTTAGGTGTTACTCTCCCCAACACCTCTCCTTCCAAGTTACTCTCACCAGCACCTCTCCTTACATGCTTCTCTAACCAACACCTCTCCATAGGTGCTACTCTCACCAACACCTCTTCTTCTATGCTACTCTTACCAACACCTCTCCTTAGGTGCTACTCTCACCAACACCTCTCCTTCCATGTTACTCTCACCAACACCTCTCCTTCCATGCTACTCTCACCAGCACCTCTCCTTTCATGTTACTCTCACCAATACCTCTCCTACCATGCTACTCTCACCAACACCTCTCCTTCTATGCTTCTCTCACCAACACCTCTCCTTAGGTGCTACTCTCACCAACACCTCTCCTTAGGTGCTACTCTCACCAACACCTCTCCTTAGGTGCTACTCTCACCAACACCTCTCCATTCATGCTACTCTCACCAGCACCTCTCCTTAGGTGCTACTCTCACCAACACCTCTCCTTAGGCGCTACTCTCACCAGCACCTCTCCATCCATGCTATTCTCACCAACACCTCTCTTTCCATGTTACTCTCACCAGCACCTCTCCTTCCATGCTACTCTCACCAACACCTCTCTTTCCATGCTACTCTCACCAGCACCTCTCCTTCCATGCTACTCTCACCAGCATTTCTCCTTCCATGCTACTCTCACCAACACCTCTCCTTAGGCGCTACTCTCACCAGCACCTCTCCTTCCATGCTACTCTCACCAACACCTCTCTTAAGGTGTTACTCTCACCAACACCTCTCCTTAGGTGTTACTCTCACCAACACATCTCCTTAGGTGCTACTCGGACCAACACCTCTCCTTCCATGTTGCTCTCACCAACCACCTCTCCTTCCATGTTACTCTCACCAACACCTCTCGTAGGTATTACTCTCACCAACACCTCTCCTAAGGTGTTACTCTCACCAACACCTCTCCTTAGGTGTTACTCTCACCAATACCTCTCCTAAGGTGTTACTCTCACCAACACCTATCCTTAGGTGCTACTCTCACCAACACCTCTCGTTCCATACTACTCTCACCAACACCTCTCCTTCCACGCTACTGTCACCAGCACCTCTCCTTCCATGCTACTCTCACCAGCACCTCTCCTTAGGTGCTACTCTCACGAGCACCTCTCATTCCACGCTACTCTCACCAACACCTCTCCTTCCATGCTACTCTCACCAACACCTCTTCTTCCATGCTACTCTCACCAACACCTCTCCTTAGGTGCTACTCTCACCAACACCTCTCCTTCCATGTTACTCTCACCAGAACCTCTCCTTCCATGCTACTCTAACCAACACCTCTCCTTAGGTGCTACTCTCACCAGCCCCTCTCCTTCCATGCTACTCTCACCAGCACCTCTCCTTAGGTGCTACTCTCACCAACACCTCTCCTTCCATGTTACTCTCACCAACACCTCTCCTTCCATGTTACTCTCACCAGCACCTCTCCTTCCATGCTACTCTAACCAACACCTCTCCTTCCATGCTACTCTCACCAGCACCTCTCCTTAGGTGCTACTCTCACCAGCACCTCTCCTTAGGTCTACTCTCACCAGCACCTCTCCTTCCATGCTACTCTCACCAGCCCCTCTCTTTCCATGTTACTCTCACCAGCACCTCTCCTTCCATTTTACTCTCACCAGCACCTCTCCTTCCATGCTATTCTCCCCAACACCTCTCCTTCCATGTTACTCTCACCAGCACCTCTCCTTCTATGCTACTCTCACCAACACCTCTCCTTAGGTGCTACTCTCACCAACACCTCTCCTTCTATGCTACTCTCACCAACACCTCTCCTTAGGTGCTACTCTCACCAACACATCTCCTTAGGTGCTACTCTCACCAACACCTCTCCTTAGGTGCTACTCTCACCAACACCTCTCCTCCATGATACTCTCATTAACACTTCTCCTTCCATGTTACTCTCAGTAACACCTCTCCTTCCATGTTACTCTCACCAGCACCTCTCCTTAGGTGCTACTCTAACTAACACCTCTCCTTAGGTGCTACTCTAACTAACACCTCTCCTTCCATGTTACTCTCACCAACACCTCTCCTTTCATGCTACTCGCACCAGCAACTCTCCTTAGATGCTACTCTCACCAGCACCTCTCCTTCCATGCTACTCTCACCAGCACCTCTCCTTCCATGTTAGTCTCACCAACACCTCTCTTTCCATGTTACTCTCACCAACACCTCTCCTGCCATGCTACTCTCACCAACACCTCTCCTTCCATGATACTCTCACCAACACCTCTCCTTAGGTGCTACTCTCACTAACACCTCTTTTTCCATGCTACTCTCACTAACACCTCTCCTTCAATGTTACTCTCACTAACACCTCTCCTTCCATGTTACTCTAACCAACACCTTCCCTTAGGTGCTACTCTCACCAACACCTCTTCTTCTATGCTACTCTCACCAACACCTCTCCTTAGGTGCTACTCTCACCAACACCTCTCCTTCCATGTTACTCTCACCAACACCTCTCCTTCCATGCTACTCTAACCAGCACCTCTCCTTCCATGTTACTCTCACCAACACCTCTCCTACCATGCTACTCTCACCAACACCTCTCCTTCTATGCTTCTCTCACCAACACCTCTCCTTAGTTGCTACTCTCACCAACACCTCTCCTTAGGTGCTACTCTCACCAACACTTATCCTTAGGTGCTACTCTCACCAACACCTCTCTATCCATGCTACTCTCACCAGCACCTCTCCTTCCATGCTACTCTCACCAACACCTCTCCTTCCATGTTACTTTCACCAGCTCCTCTCCTTAGGTGCTACTCTCATCAACACCTCTCCTTCCATGTTACTCTCACCAACACCTCTCCTTTCATGCTACTCTCACCAGCACCTCTCCTTAGGTGCTACTCACACCAACACTTCTCCTTAGGTGCTACTTTCACCAGCACTTCTCCTTCCATGCTACTCTCACCAACACCTCACCTTCCATGCTACTCTCACCAGCACCTCTCCTTACATGCTACTCTCTCCATCACCTCTCCTTCCTTGCTACTCTCACCAACACCTCTCCTTCTCTGCTACTCTCACCAACACCTCACCTTCCATGCTAATCTCACCAGCACCTCTCCTTCCATGTTACTCTCACCAATACCTCTGCTTAGGTGCTCCTCTCAACAGCATCTCTCCTTCCATGCTACTCTCACCAACACCTCACCTTCCATGCTACTCTCACTAGCACCTCTCCTTACATGCTACTCTCTCCATCACCTCTCCTTCCTTTCTACTCTCACCAACACCTCTCTTTCCATAAAACTCTCACAAACACCTCTCCTTCCATGCTACTCTCACCAGCACCTCTCCTTCCATGCTACTCGCACCAACACCTCTCCTTCCATGTTACTCTCACCAACAAGTCTCCTTCCATGCTACTCTCACCAGCACCTCTCCTTCCATGCTACTCTCACCAACACCTCTGCTTAGGTGCTACTCTCACCAACACCTCTCCTTCCATGTTACTCTCACCAACACCTCTCCTTCCATGTTACTCTCACTAACACCTCTCCTAAGGTGTTACTCTCACCAACACCTCTCCTTCCATGCTACTCTCACCAACCACCTCGCCATCCATGTTACTCTCACCATCACCTCTCCTTAGGTGTTACTCTCACCAACACCTCTCCTAAGGTGTTACTCTCACCAACACCTCTCCTTAGGAGTTACTCTCCCCAACACCTCTCCTTCCATGTTACTCTCACCAACACCTCTCCTTCCATGTTACTCTCACCACCACTTCTCCTTCCATGCTACTCTCACCAGCACCTCTCCTTCCATGTTACTCTCACCAACACTTCTAATTAGGTGCTACTCTCACCAACACCTCTCCTTCCATGCTACTCTCACCAACACCTCTCCTTCAATGCTACTCTCACCAATACCTTTCCTTCCATGCTACTCTCACCAGCACCTCTCCTTCCATGTTACTCTCACCAACACCTCTCCTTCCATGTTACTCTCACCAACACCTCTCTTTCCATGTTACTCTCACCAACACCTCTCCTTCCATGCTACTCTCACTAACACCTCTCCTTCCATGCTACTCTCACCAGCACCTCTCCTTCCATGTTACTCTCACCAGCACCTCTCCTTCCATGTTACTCTCACCAACACCTCTCCTTCCATGCTACTCTCACAAACACCTCTCCTTCCATGCTACTCTCACCAGCACCTCTCCTTCCATGTTACTCTCACCAACACCTCTCCTTCCATGCTACTCTCACCAACACCTCTCTATCCATGTTACTCTCACCAGCACCTCTCCTTCTATGCTACTCTCACCAACACCTCTCCTTAGGTGCTACTCTCACCAACAACTCTCCTTCCTTGCTACTCTCACCAACACCTCTCCTTAGGTGCTACTCTCACCAACACCTCTCCTTTCATGCTACTCTCACCAACACCTCTCCTTATGTGCTACTCTCACCAACACCTGTCCTTCTATGCTACTCTCACCAACACCTCTCCTTAGGTGCTACTCTCACCAGCACCTCTCCTTCCATGCTACTCTCACCAACACCTCTCCTTCCATGTAACTCTCACCAGCACCTCTCCTTCCATGTTACTCTCACCAACACCTCTCCTACCATGCTACTCTCACCAACACCTCTCCTTCTATGCTTCTCTCACCAACACCTCTCCTTAGGTGCTACTCTCACCAACACCTCTCCTTAGGTGCTACTCTCACCAACACCTATCCTTAGGTGCTACTCTCACCAACACCTCTCTATCCATGCTACTCTCACCAGCACCTCTCCTTCCATGCTACTCTCACCACCACCTCTCCTTCCATGTTACTTTCACCAGATCCTCTCCTTAGGTGCTACTCTCATCAACACCTCTCCTTCCATGTTACTCTCACCAACACCTCTCCTTTCATGCTACTCTCACCAACACCTCTCCTTAGGTGCTACTCACACCAACACTTCTCCTTAGGTGCTTCTTTCACCAGCACTTCTCCTTCCATGCTACTCTCAACAACACCTCTTTTTCCATGCTACTCTCACCAACACCTCTCCTTCCCTGCTACTCTCACCAACACCTCACCTTCCATGCTACTCTCACCAGCACCTCTCCTTACATGCTACTCTCTCCATCACCTCTTCTTCCTTGCTACTCTCACCAACACCTCTCCTTCTCTGCTACTCTCACCAACACCTCACCTTCCATGCTAATCTCACCAGCACCTCTCCTTCCATGTTACTCTCACCAATACCTCTGCTTAGGTGCTCCTCTCAACAGCATCTCTCCTTCCATGCTACTCTCACCAACACCTCACCTTCCATGCTACTCTCACCAGCACCTCTCCTTACATGCTACTCTCTCCATCACCTCTCCTTCCTTGCTACTCTCACCAACACCTCTCTTTCCATAAAACTCTCACAAACACCTCTCCTTCCATGCTACTCTCACCAGCACCTCTCCTTCCATGCTACTCGCACCAACACCTCTCCTTCCATGTTACTCTCACCAACAAGTCTCCTTCCATGCTACTCTCACCAGCACCTCTCCTTCCATGCTACTCGCACCAACACCTCTCCTTCCATGTTACTCTCACCAACAAGTCTCCTTCCATGCTACTCTCACCAGCACCTCTCCTTCCATGCTACTCTCACCAACACCTCTGCTTAGGTGCTACTCTCACCAACACCTCTCCTTCCATGTTACTCTCACCAACACCTCTCCTTCCATGTTACTCTCACTAACACCTCTCCTAAGGTGTTACTCTCACCAACACCTCTCCTTCCATGCTACTCTCACCAACCACCTCTCCGTCCATGTTACTCTCACCATCACCTCTCCTTAGGTATTACTCTCACCAACACCTCTCCTAAGGTGTTACTCTCACCAACACCTCTCCTTAGGTGTTACTCTCCCCAACACCTCTCCTTCCATGTTACTCTCACCAACACCTCTCCTTCCATGTTACTCTCACCACCACTTCTCCTTCCATGCTACTCTCACCAGCACCTCTCCTTCCATGTTACTCTCACCAACACTTCTAATTAGGTGCTACTCTCACCAACACCTCTCCTTCCATGCTACTCTCACCAACACCTCTCCTTCAATGCTACTCTCACCAATACCTCTCCTTCCATGCTACTCTCACCAGCACCTCTCCTTCCATGTTACTCTCACCAACACCTCTCCTTCCATGTTACTCTCACCAACACCTCTCTTTCCATGTTACTCTCACAAGCACCTCTCCTTCCATGTTACTCTCACCAGCACCTCTCCTTCCATGCTACTCTAACCAAAACCTCATCTCCTTTGGTGCTACTCTCACCAGCCCCTCTCCTTCCATGCTACTCTCACCAGCACCTCTCCTTCCATGCTACTCTCACCGTCACCTCTAGTTCTATGCTACTCACACCAGCAACTCTCCATCCATGCTAGTCTCACCAACACCTCTCCTTCCATGTTACTCTCATTAACACCTCTCCTTCCATGTTACTCTCACCAACACCTCTCCTAAGGTGTTACTCTCGCCAACACCTCTCCTTCCATGCTACTCTCACCAGCATCTCTCCTTCCATGCTACTCTCACCAGCACCTCTCCTTCCATACTACTCTCACCAATACCTCTCCTTCCATGCTACTTTCACCAACACCTCTCCTTCCATGCTAATCTCACCAGCACCTCTCCTTCCATACTACTCTCACCAACACCTCTCCTTCTATGCTACTCTCACCAACACCTCTCCTTTCATGCTAATCTCACAAGCACCTCTCCTTCCATGCTACTCTAATGATCACCACTTCTTAGGTGCTACTCTCACCAGCACCTCTCCTTTTATTCTACTCTCACCAACACCTCTCTTTAGGTGCTACTCTCACCAACACCTCTCCTTCCATGTTGCTCTCACCAACACGTCTCCTTTCATGTTACTCTCACCAACACCTCTCTTAAGGTGTTACTCTCACCAACACCTCTCCTTGGGTGTTACTCTCACCAACACCTCTCCTTAGGTGCTACTCGCACCAACACCTCTCCTTCCATGTTACTCTCACCAACCACCTCTCCTTCCATGTTACTCTCACCGTCACCTCTCCTTAGGTGTTACTCTCACCAACACCTCTCCTAAGGTGTTACTCTCACCAACACCTCTCCTTAGGTGTTACTCTCCCCAACACCTCTCCTTCCAAGTTACTCTCACCAGCACCTCTCCTTACATGCTTCTCTAACCAACACCTCTCCATAGGTGCTACTCTCACCAACACCTCTTCTTCTATGCTACTCTTACCAACACCTCTCCTTAGGTGCTACTCTCACCAACACCTCTCCTTCCATGTTACTCTCACCAACACCTCTCCTTCCATGCTACTCTCACCAGCACCTCTCCTTTCATGTTACTCTCACCAATACCTCTCCTACCATGCTACTCTCACCAACACCTCTCCTTCTATGCTTCTCTCACCAACACCTCTCCTTAGGTGCTACTCTCACCAACACCTTTCCTTAGGTGCTACTCTCACCAACACCTCTCCTTAGGTGCTACTCTCACCAACACCTCTCCATTCATGCTACTCTCACCAGCACCTCTCCTTAGGTGCTACTCTCACCAACACCTCTCCTTAGGCGCTACTCTCACCAGCACCTCTCCATCCATGCTATTCTCACCAACACCTCTCTTTCCATGTTACTCTCACCAGCACCTCTCCTTCCATGCTACTCTCACCAACACCTCTCTTTCCATGCTACTCTCACCAGCACCTCTCCTTCCATGCTACTCTCACCAGCATTTCTCCTTCCATGCTACTCTCACCAACACCTCTCCTTAGGCGCTACTCTCACCAGCACCTCTCCTTCCATGCTACTCTCACCAACACCTCTCTTAAGGTGTTACTCTCACCAACACCTCTCCTTAGGTGTTACTCTCACCAACACATCTCCTTAGGTGCTACTCGGACCAACACCTCTCCTTCCATGTTGCTCTCACCAACCACCTCTCCTTCCATGTTACTCTCACCAACACCTCTCGTAGGTATTACTCTCACCAACACCTCTCCTAAGGTGTTACTCTCACCAACACCTCTCCTTAGGTGTTACTCTCACCAACACCTCTCCTAAGGTGTTACTCTCACCAACACCTATCCTTAGGTGCTACTCTCACCAACACCTCTCGTTCCATGCTACTCTCACCAACACCTCTCCTTCCACGCTACTGTCACCAGCACCTCTCCTTCCATGCTACTCTCACCAGCACCTCTCCTTAGGTGCTACTCTCACGAGCACCTCTCCTTCCACGCTACTCTCACCAACACCTCTCCTTCCATGCTACTCTCACCAACACCTCTTCTTCCATGCTACTCTCACCAACACCTCTCCTTAGGTGCTACTCTCACCAACACCTCTCCTTCCATGTTACTCTCACCAGAACCTCTCCTTCCATGCTACTCTAACCAACACCTCTCCTTAGGTGCTACTCTCACCAGCCCCTCTCCTTCCATGCTACTCTCACCAGCACCTCTCCTTAGGTGCTACTCTCACCAACACCTCTCCTTCCATGTTACTCTCACCAACACCTCTCCTTCCATGTTACTCTCACCAGCACCTCTCCTTCCATGCTACTCTAACCAACACCTCTCCTTCCATGCTTCTCTCACCAGCACCTCTCCTTAGGTGCTACTCTCACCAGCACCTCTCCTTAGGTGCTACTCTCACCAGCACCTCTCCTTCCATGCTACTCTCACCAGCCCCTCTCTTTCCATGTTACTCTCACCAGCACCTCTCCTTCCATTTTACTCTCACCAGCACCTCTCCTTCCATGCTATTCTCCCCAACATCTCTCCTTCCATGTTACTCTCACCAGCACCTCTCCTTCTATGCTACTCTCACCAACACCTCTCCTTAGGTGCTACTCTCACCAACACCTCTCCTTCTATGCTACTCTCACCAACACCTCTCCTTAGGTGCTACTCTCACCAACACATCTCCTTAGGTGCTACTCTCAGCAACACCTCTCCTTAGGTGCTACTCTCACCAACACCTCTCCTCCATGATACTCTCATTAACACTTCTCCTTCCATGTTACTCTCAGTAACACCTCTCCTTCCATGTTACTCTCACCAGCAACTCTCCTTAGGTGCTACTCTAACTAACACCTCTCCTTCCATGTTACTCTCACCAACACCTCTCCTTTCATGCTACTCGCACCAGCAACTCTCCTTAGATGCTACTCTCACCAGCACCTCTCCTTCCATGCTACTCTCACCAGCACCTCTCCTTCCATGTTAGTCTCACCAACACCTCTCTTTCCATGTTACTCTCACCAACACCTCTCCTGCCATGCTACTCTCACCAACACCTCTCCTTCCATGATACTCTCACTAACACCTCTCCTTAGGTGCTACTCTCACTAACACCTCTTTTTCCATGCTACTCTCACTAACACCTCTCCTTCAATGTTACTCTCACTAACACCTCTCCTTCCATGTTACTCTAACCAACACCTCCCCTTAGGTGCTACTCTCACCAACACCTCTTCTTCTATGCTACTCTCACCAACACCTCTCCTTAGGTGCTACTCTCACCAACACCTCTCCTTCCATGTTACTCTCACCAACACCTCTCCTTCCATGCTACTCTAACCAGCACCTCTCCTTCCATGTTACTCTCACCAACACCTCTCCTACCATGCTACTCTCACCAACACCTCTCCTTCTATGCTTCTCTCACCAACACCTCTCCTTAGGTGCTACTCTCACCAACACCTCTCCTTAGGTGCTACTCTCACCAACACTTATCCTTAGGTGCTACTCTCACCAACACCTCTCTATCCATGCTACTCTCACCAGCACCTCTCCTTCCATGCTACTCTCACCAACACCTCTCCTTCCATGTTACTTTCACCAGCTCCTCTCCTTAGGTGCTACTCTCATCAACACCTCTCCTTCCATGTTACTCTCACCAACACCTCTCCTTTCATGCTACTCTCACCAGCACCTCTCCTTAGGTGCTACTCACACCAACACTTCTCCTTAGGTGCTACTTTCACCAGCACTTCTCCTTCCATGCTACTCTCAACAACACCTCTTTTTCCATGCTACTCTCACCATCACCTCTCCTTCCCTGCTACTCTCACCAACACCTCACCTTCAATGCTACTCTCACCAGCACCTCTCCTTACATGCTACTCTCTCCATCACCTCTCCTTCCTTGCTACTCTCACCAACACCTCTCCTTCTCTGCTACTCTCACCAACACCTCACCTTCCATGCTAATCTCACCAGCACCTCTCCTTCCATGTTACTCTCACCAATACCTCTGCTTAGGTGCTCCTCTCAACAGCATCTCTCCTTCCATGCTACTCTCACCAACACCTCACCTTCCATGCTACTCTCACTAGCACCTCTCCTTACATGCTACTCTCTCCATCACCTCTCCTTCCTTTCTACTCTCACCAACACCTCTCTTTCCATAAAACTCTCACAAACACCTCTCCTTCCATGCTACTCTCACCAGCACCTCTCCTTCCATGCTACTCGCACCAACACCTCTCCTTCCATGTTACTCTCACCAACAAGTCTCCTTCCATGCTACTCTCACCAGCACCTCTCCTTCCATGCTACTCTCACCAACACCTCTGCTTAGGTGATACTCTCACCAACACCTCTCCTTCCATGTTACTCTCACCAACACCTCTCCTTCCATGTTACTCTCACTAACACCTCTCCTAAGGTGTTACTCTCACCAACACCTCTCCTTCCATGCTACTCTCACCAACCACCTCTCCGTCCATGTTACTCTCACCATCACCTCTCCTTAGGTGTTACTCTCACCAACACCTCTCCTAAGGTGTTACTCTCACCAACACCTCTCCTTAGGTGTTACTCTCCCCAACACCTCTCCTTCCATGTTACTCTCACCAACACCTCTCCTTCCATGTTACTCTCACCACCACTTCTCCTTCCATGCTACTCTCACCAGCACCTCTCCTTCCATGTTACTCTCACCAACACTTCTAATTAGGTGCTACTCTCACCAACACCTCTCCTTCCATGCTACTCTCACCAACACCTCTCCTTCAATGCTACTCTCACCAATACCTCTCCTTCCATGCTACTCTCACCAGCACCTCTCCTTCCATGTTACTCTCACCAACACCTCTCCTTCCATGTTACTCTCACCAACACCTCTCTTTCCATGTTACTCTCACCAACACCTCTCCTTCCATGCTACTCTCACCAACACCTCTCCTTCCATGCTACTCTCACCAGCACCTCTCCTTCCATGTTACTCTCACCAGCACCTCTCCTTCCATGTTACTCTCACCAACACCTCTCCTTCCATGCTACTCTCACAAACACCTCTCCTTCCATGCTACTCTCACCAGCACCTCTCCTTCCATGTTACTCTCACCAACACCTCTCCTTCCATGCTACTCTCACC
The DNA here is from genome assembly GCF_040958095.1 of Procambarus clarkii. Lineage (NCBI taxonomy): Eukaryota > Metazoa > Arthropoda > Malacostraca > Decapoda > Cambaridae > Procambarus > Procambarus clarkii. Next base: position 7,696,247 of record NW_027189128.1, on the reverse strand, counting down.
AACACCTCTCTATTCATGTTACTCTCACCAGCACCTCTCCTTCTATGCTACTCTCACCAACACCTCTCCTTAGGTGCTACTCTCACCAACAACTCTCCTTCCTTGCTACTCTCACCAACACCTCTCCTTAGGTGCTACTCTCACCAACACCTCTCCTTTCATGCTACTCTCACCAACACCTCTCCTTATGTGCTACTCTCACCAACACCTGTCCTTCTATGCTACTCTCACCAACACCTCTCCTTAGGTGCTACTCTCACCAGCACCTCTCCTTCCATGCTACTCTCACCAACACCTCTCCTTCCATGTAACTCTCACCAGCACCTCTCCTTCCATGTTACTCTCACCAACACCTCTCCTACCATGCTACTCCTACCATGCTACTCTCACCAACACCTCTCCTTCTATGCTTCTCTCACCAACACCTCTCCTTAGGTGCTACTCTCACCAACACCTCTCCTTAGGTGCTACTCTCACCAACACCTATCCTTAGGTGCTACTCTCACCAACACCTCTCCTTAGGTGCTACTCTCACCAACACCTATCCTTAGGTGCTACTCTCACCAACACCTCTCTATCCATGCTACTCTCACCAGCACCTCTCCTTCCATGCTACTCTCACCACCACCTCTCCTTCCATGTTACTTTCACCAGCTCCTCTCCTTAGGTGCTACTCTCATCAACACCTCTCCTTCCATGTTACTCTCACCAACACCTCTCCTTTCATGCTACTCTCACCAGCACCTCTCCTTAGGTGCTACTCACACCAACACTTCTCCTTAGGTGCTTCTTTCACCAGCACTTCTCCTTCCATGCTACTCTCAACAACACCTCTTTTTCCATGCTACTCTCACCAACACCTCTCCTTCCCTGCTACTCTCACCAACACCTCACCTTCCATGCTACTCTCACCAGCACCTCTCCTTACATGCTACTCTCTCCATCACCTCTCCTTCCTTGCTACTCTCACCAACACCTCTCCTTCTCTGCTACTCTCACCAACACCTCACCTTCCATGCTAATCTCACCAGCACCTCTCCTTCCATGTTACTCTCACCAATACCTCTGCTTAGGTGCTCCTCTCAACAGCATCTCTCCTTCCATGCTACTCTCACCAACACCTCACCTTCCATGCTACTCTCACCAGCACCTCTCCTTACATGCTACTCTCTCCATCACCTCTCCTTCCTTGCTACTCTCACCAACACCTCTCTTTCCATAAAACTCTCACAAACACCTCTCCTTCCATGCTACTCTCACCAGCACCTCTCCTTCCATGCTACTCGCACCAACACCTCTCCTTCCATGTTACTCTCACCAACAAGTCTCCTTCCATGCTACTCTCACCAGCACCTCTCCTTCCATGCTACTCGCACCAACACCTCTCCTTCCATGTTACTCTCACCAACAAGTCTCCTTCCATGCTACTCGCACCAACACCTCTCCTTCCATGCTACTCTCACCAACACCTCTGCTTAGGTGCTACTCTCACCAACACCTCTCCTTCCATGTTACTCTCACCAACACCTCTCCTTCCATGTTACTCTCACTAACACCTCTCCTAAGGTGTTACTCTCACCAACACCTCTCCTTCCATGCTACTCTCACCAACCACCTCTCCGTCCATGTTACTCTCACCATCACCTCTCCTTAGGTGTTACTCTCACCAACACCTCTCCTAAGGTGTTACTCTCACCAACACCTCTCCTTAGGTGTTACTCTCCCCAACACCTCTCCTTCCATGTTACTCTCACCAACACCTCTCCTTCCATGTTACTCTCACCACCACTTCTCCTTCCATGCTACTCTCACCAGCACCTCTCCTTCCATGTTACTCTCACCAACACTTCTAATTAGGTGCTACTCTCACCAACACCTCTCCTTCCATGCTACTCTCACCAACACCTCTCCTTCAATGCTACTCTCACCAATACCTCTCCTTCCATGCTACTCTCACCAGCACCTCTCCTTCCATGTTACTCTCACCAACACCTCTCCTTCCATGTTACTCTCACCAACACCTCTCTTTCCATGTTACTCTCACCAACACCTCTCCTTCCATGCTGCTCTCACCAACACCTCTCCTTCCATGCTACTCTCACCAACACCTCTCCTACCATGCTACTCTCACCAACACCTCTCCTTCTATGCTTCTCTCACCAACACCTCTCCTTAGGTGCTACTCTCACCAACACCTCTCCTTAGGTGCTACTCTCACCAACACCTATCCTTAGGTGCTACTCTCACCAACACCTCTCTATCCATGCTACTCTCACCAGCACCTCTCCTTCCATGCTACTCTCTCCATCACCTCTCCTTCCTTGCTACTCTCACCAACACCTCTCCTTCTCTGCTACTCTCACCAACACCTCACCTTCCATGCTAATCTCACCAGCACCTCTCCTTCCATGTTACTCTCACCAATACCTCTGCTTAGGTGCTCCTCTCAACAGCATCTCTCCTTCCATGCTACTCTCACCAACACCTCACCTTCCATGCTACTCTCACCAGCACCTCTCCTTACATGCTACTCTCTCCATCACCTCTCCTTCCTTGCTACTCTCACCAACACCTCTCTTTCCATAAAACTCTCACAAACACCTCTCCTTCCATGCTACTCTCACCAGCACCTCTCCTTCCATGCTACTCGCACCAACACCTCTCCTTCCATGTTACTCTCACCAACAAGTCTCCTTCCATGCTACTCTCACCAGCACCTCTCCTTCCATGCTACTCGCACCAACACCTCTCCTTCCATGTTACTCTCAACAACAATTCTCCTTCCATGCTACTCTCACCAGCACCTCTCCTTCCATGCTACTCTCACCAACACCTCTGCTTAGGTGCTACTCTCACCAACACCTCTCCTTCCATGTTACTCTCACCAACACCTCTCCTTCCATGTTACTCTCACTAACACCTCTCCTAAGGTGTTACTCTCACCAACACCTCTCCTTCCATGCTACTCTCACCAACCACCTCTCCGTCCATGTTACTCTCACCATCACCTCTCCTTAGGTGTTACTCTCACCAACACCTCTCCTAAGGTGTTACTCTCACCAACACCTCTCCTTAGGTGTTACTCTCCCCAACACCTCTCCTTCCATGTTACTCTCACCAACACCTCTCCTTCCATGTTACTCTCACCACCACTTCTCCTTCCATGCTACTCTCACCAGCACCTCTCCTTCCATGTTACTCTCACCAACACTTCTAATTAGGTGCTACTCTCACCAACACCTCTCCTTCCATGCTACTCTCACCAACACCTCTCCTTCAATGCTACTCTCACCAATACCTCTCCTTCCATGCTACTCTCACCAGCACCTCTCCTTCCATGTTACTCTCACCAACACCTCTCCTTCCATGTTACTCTCACCAACACCTCTCTTTCCATGTTACTCTCACCAACACCTCTCCTTCCATGCTACTCTCACCAACACCTCTCCTTCCATGCTACTCTCACCAGCACCTCTCCTTCCATGTTACTCTCACCAGCACCTCTCCTTCCATGTTACTCTCACCAACACCTCTCCTTCCATGCTACTCTCACAAACACCTCTCCTTCCATGCTACTCTCACCAGCACCTCTCCTTCCATGTTACTCTCACCAACACCACTCCTTCCATGCTACTCAGTCTTACCTGGGACGCGGTCGGGTCAAGATACCTGCTCCGCACCTTCCCCCCCCCCTCCCCCCATGCTGGGTACTGAGATGGAGACTCAGTCACCAGAAGACATGGCTACTTCTCACGGCGTTATTAACATGGACCCTGAAAGCAGCCAGTCAGACGAGGAGGGCGAGTATCTAGAAGTTCTGACAAGGAATAAGAAGAAACGAAGAAGACAGGAGGCAAGGCGTAGTGTGGACAGTAATACACTTGACGGAAACGATAAAAGAATGAAGAACGACGCCGAGACTGATGCAGACAAACGGACGGAACGATGTCAGGAAGGTGAGGATCAGCGGAGATGGAGGCTTCTCTTCCCTGCCTCATGCACGCTGGCCTATCATCAGAAGCTGCTATGGACCGTCAAACTCGGAAGAGAACACCGCAAGTTCGAGCCCCTGCTGAAGGAAGGTGTAAACAGACCTTACTTAACGGTTGGTTCTATGGAGGCAGTGGAGTATCTTACCCAGCAAGGATACGATGGAATTCTTATGGAAATACCGGAGGGGAACGAGAAGCTGACGAAGGTAATTATCTATAAATACCCTCAGATTCTGGACCCCGAGTTTATACTCGACGACCAACGATTTGTGTGGGCCAAGCGTCACCTTATTAAAGGTGAAGCTAGGAGTCAGGTGGTGGCTCTAGTGAGAGGTGACGTACCCGAAAAAGTGTTCATCACCGGGGCTGGCTACAGGCATGTAGCAAAGTATGTGGAAGAGCCCATAATATGCCTGAAATGCTGCAGATGGGGGCATAAATCCTGGAGATGTCAAAATGATCCACGATGTCGTTTCTGCGGAAAGTCTCACCTCTCTACTGTGTGTAGAAACAGACTGAATCTGGGTGAGAAAATAGTTCCCAGATGCTGCAACTGTGGAGGTGTTCACAATGCGAGCTCGGCTGTGTGTAGCAAGAGGCCGAGTATGGCTGTTCTCCGGCCGGTGAATGTTACAGAGCAAGCAAGAGCTCTTACCCAGACACCGGGAGCACAGCAAAACAGTCTGCCCCAAACAGTGCCAGTGAACCGGACGAATGCGTGGGTAAAGGAGTCACCTTTACTTAGGCAGGCTCCAGCAACAAGCAGCCACGCCACCACTCAGGACTCCGGCAGTGACAGTGTAACGGTGAGTGAAGTGGCTACTGTGGCTCAGAGAGAGGGTCATAATAATATGGTCAAGGAAGTGTGGGCTGAACTTAAAAAAGTTGGTGAGTTCCTCCAAAATCTGGGGCAGAGAATCGAGTCCATCGAGGCTAAATTAAACGTTCAGGAGGTCAAGGAAAATCACAAAACGGTGAAGGATAGTCAGGATATAGTGGTTGAGGACAAAAATGAAATATTGAGTGATGAAATGAAGGAAAGTGAAGTGTGTGTGAATGATGGTAGTCGTAGTGAAAGGAAGAACCCTATAATTACACATAAAATGAAGGAATCATTTGGGCCAATAATGGACATCTCAGGGCTGAAAAAATCTCTTGAGAATCGCAATGTCGCTTTTACTGGTGAACTTGGGAGGAGGTGGGAGATGTTATACAAGGTATGGCTATCATTTAGTGAACTTATTGGGGATGACTTAGGCAATGAATTGATTAATAATGGATCACCCTAGACTGAAAGTGTTGTCATGGAATGTTAATGGTTTGAGAAACAGGGTTACAGATGTTCATTGTTATGTGATGGGAAATGATATTGATGTTGTGGCTCTCCAGGAGACAGGGGATAGGAATGAAGGCTTATTGAAATTAAATGGCTATAAAGGGTTTCACCTCTTCGCCGCAAATAACATCAGAGGCACGTCAATTTATGTAAAGAACTCCATACCAGCAGAGTTAGTAGAACCGCCATCAAAAACGCAAGGTATAGAGAGTGTCTGTGTTAAATTATCATTAAGGGAAGGGGAATTTATTGTAGTTAATTTGTATGTATCCAGGAACTGCTTCGACGCTAACTATTTACCTGACTGCATTTATACTAATCCTTCACTGGTCATTGGGGACCTTAATGCTCGGCACACAAGCCTTGGGACAGTGGGTAGTATTAATACTAATGGGGTCAAGTGGTTACAGTTTCTACAAGATCATCCAGATACCTGTCTATTGGGAAACAATGAACCAACTCACATCAGGGGAGGACGGCTTGACTATGCCTGCGTTTTAAACTCTCAGGGGATTATGGGGGAGGCTCGGGTTGTTCGGGAACTACTTAGTGACCACTTTGCCTTGAACGTTGAATTACCACTGGGGAAAAAACAAGTCCACTTTCAAAGGAAAAGGCTAAATATTAAGAAAGATATGAAAAATTATTTTATTCAAAATATGGGAGATTGGTATCAACATTACACGCCGCTCTGCGTTGATAGTTTTTACGAGGACATGGTCGAGAACATAGAGAAATTAGTACAGAGGGAAAATAACGGGGGCAGGGGAAGCAAGACGCACGGACCTAAGAAATTTAAATATTCCAATGATCAGCAAGTCAAGGGATGGGAGAGAATGCTACGGGGTGCGCATAAAGCATGGTTAAAAAATGGAATGAGGGATGAAGAGAAAAATACAATGTTGGAAGTGGCTAGGGAATGCAGTCAGGTGAGGAAGGAGGCGCGGGACAGATACTGGCAAGACTTTGCTCAGGCCATTGGTAATACTAAGAACCTTAAAGACATATGGAGAGCAGTAAATAAAGTCAGGGGTTGTAAGACTAAATTCATTGCTCACTCAGATCCAGGGAAAGTTGCTAATGAGTTAGTAGATAAATGGGCAAGTGCTGCTGGTATGGAGTCCTTACCTGCAGACACGAGTGTCACCATTGAGTCATGGGAAAATATTAGAAATGGAGTAACTTTATGTGCCTTAAATACAAGATCTATAGCATGCACTGAGATAACCCACGATGAGCTACTGGATGCTATAAAAAGTGGCAGCTCCACTGCTCCGGGAAAAGATGGAGTAACGTATGACATACTTAATTATTTAGCCGGTATGAAACCTAATCCCTTACTTGATTTGTTTAATATGAGTTATAGAGAGGGAAAGTTACCAAGAAAATGGAAAGAGGCTGTCATCATTCCTATCCCTAAGTCAAACGGAGGCTACAGACCTGTCTCCTTAATATCCTGCTTTTGTAAAATGATGGAAAGGATTTTGTTAAATAGGCTACTCTACCTTGTAGGTGATAACATGTCCAATAATCTCTTTGGTTTTATCAAAGGCAAAAGTACTGCGGATTGTCTCTTAAAGTGTTTGTCTAATGTGGATGACAATTGTAGAGTTTTTGTTGATCTACAAGGAGCGTTTGATAAAGCCAATGGGGAAGTAATCTTATACGAATTAGCCAATCTGGGAATAACAGGGAGATTGCTACACTGGATAAGGGATTACCTGCAAGGCAGAAAAGGTCAGGTATATTACCAGGGAAACATGTCTGAGGAACGGAGGTTTCAGTTAGGTACCCCACAAGGGGGAGTATTAAGTCCCACCTTATTCAATGTATTAATGAACAGATTAGCATCAGAGATGTATCCTCCAGGGGTCACGACGATCATATATGCTGATGACATTCTTATACAAGGCACTTCTGGGAACAAAATTCAAGATGCTCTTAACATACTTGGTACAACCTGTCACAAGTTAGGCTTAGTTATAAATGCAGATAAAACCAAATACGAGTATAGGAAACGAAGAAATATAACACTTACTCTAAATGGTGTGGAACTGAGCCGTGTACAGAAGTACAAGTATCTGGGCATGTATGTTGGATACACATGTGAGAGTAAAAATGCTGAAATAAATCATATCAGCACCTTATGTAAAGCCCGTCTGCATCCTCTAAAAGCACTGGCTTTTTCTGGTAAAGGTGTTGGGGTACCTATCTTGCGGATGTTATACATAAGCACTGTTCGATCCCTGATAGACTACGCAGCACCCGTATTGTCTTACACAGGCCAAGGCAGAATTCAAAAAATAGAGCTGATACAGAACGAGGCTATGAGGATTATTCTTGGATGTCAAAGAAATGCAATGATTGAAATAATGAGGATGGAATTAAATTTACAGAGTGTGTGTGATAGAGTCCGTGACATTAACACTAGAGTATCTATTCGTTTCATGCGGAGAAAAGGAGGGGATAAGCTGTTTGAGAGCGTTCAGACCTGCTTGAGTGACGTACACACTTCCAGGAAACTGAGGGAGACACGCTATACGAGAGGATTAGCTCATGACCTCAGGGAATACGACGTACTTGACTGCTGTAAACCCTCTCGAAAGTGTAATATGTCTGCTCCCTGGAAAGTACAGAAAATAGACGTCGAAATTGTACCCCTCAAGGTGAAAAAGATTCATCATGAACCGGGACAATTACGGTGTTTGTATGGAAGCATGATATCTCGGTTACCAAGAGGCAACAGTTTACATGTATATTGCGACGGGTCGGTGGCGGAGGATGGCAGGGCAGGGTGTGGTGTCCTAATAAGGGATTATACGGAGTTTGGGACTGTGGACAGGATAATTGAACTCCGGCTTAGTAATTATATATCATCCACACAAGCTGAACTGCAGGCCATTCTGGCGTGTTTGGAGGAAGTACGTCATGACGACAAAAATGTTTTTGTATTTGTCGATAGCCGAGGAGCACTGGAGTCCTTAAACAGTCGAAACCCAGTCTTCATGTCTATAGTGGAGGACTGTAAGAGAAGAATAACTGAGATACAGCTGAAAGGTTATAGTGTGAAATTCATGTGGATTCCATCTCATGTTGGAATAGTGCTCAACGAGGTGGCGGATGACTTGGCCAAACGTGCCACATCAAAACCACAAGTTGACATTGAATGTGAATTCACAATGAGACAAATAAGAAGCAAAATCAGAAATATTCAGGCACAGGCGGGAGTGGAGAGGAGAGAGATAATGTATGAGAGTAGTCAAACCATGCAACACTACATGTATGTGAGTCAAAACACCCATTTCACTTATGGTAAAAGGAGAAATGCTTGGAGTGACTCTGTGTACATGCGGCTCAGGCTTGGGTACAAATATTACTGGGAATATGGGATAGATGTTCATGGTAATGACACGAAGTGTAAACTATGTGGTATGTTAAGGTCTCACACCCTTGCCCATTATATTCTTGATTGTCCGTTGATTAGTGTATATAGAAACACTGAGATAAGGACTGTTCCTGAACAAATAGCCTGGATGTGTCACAACGGAAAGGTTGATGATATTCTTGAGAGATATAAGAATTTTGCACCAAGATTGTAATATTTTGTTGAATTATCTGCAGGTGTCTTGCAAATTGTCTATACAGTATACCTAGGTCATAAAAGTATTTGTGTGTACGTCTGATACCATACTCCTTGTGAGGGAGGAAATGTATATTTTTACCTCTCAGAATGTTTGGTAATGTGTTTATTTGTGATGTGTGTCTATGTATATATTAACACGTTGTACTGAACGGGGTGAGAATAGCTTGAGCTACCTCATCCCTTTGTGTGTATTTTACCTCAATAAACTTATTTCAATTTCAATTTCAATTTCCATGCTACTCTCACCAACACCTCTCTATCCATGTTACTCTCACCAGCACCTCTCCTTCTATGCTACTCTCACCAACACCTCTCCTTAGGTGCTACTCTCACCAACAACTCTCCTTCCTTGCTACTCTCACCAACACCTCTCCTTAGGTGCTACTCTCACCAACACCTCTCCTTCCATGCTACTCTCACCAACACCTCTCCTTATGTGCTACTCTCACCAACACCTCTCCTTAGGTGCTACTCTCACCAACACCTCTCCTTAGGTGCTACTCTCACCAACACCTCTCCTTAGGTGCTACTCTCACCAACACCTCTCCGCCATGCTACTCTCACCAACACCTCTCCTTCCATGTGACTCTCACCAACACCTCTCCTTCCATGCTAATCTCACCAGCACCTCTCCTTCCATGTTACTCTCACTAACACCTCTCCTTCCATGTTACTCTCACCAGCACCTCTCCTTTGGTGCTACTCTCACTAACACCTCTCCTTCCATGTTACTCTCACCAACACCTCTCCTTTCATGCTACTCGCACCAGCAACTCTCCTTAGGTGCTACTCTCACCAGCACCTCTCCTTCCATGCTACTCTCACCAGCACCTCTCCTTCTATGTTACTCTCACCAACACCTCTCCTTCCATGTTAGTCTCACCAACACCTCTCTTTCCATGTTACTCTCACCAACACCTTTCCTGCCATTCTACTCTCACCAACACCTCTCCTTCCATGATACTCTCACCAACACCTCTCCTTCCATGCTACTCTCACCAACACCTCTCTTTAGGTGCTACTCTCACTAACACCTCCCTTTCTATGCTACTCTCACTAACACCTCTCCTTCCATGTTACTCTCACTAACATCCTCTCCTTCCATGTTACTCTAACCAACACCTCTCCTTCAGGTGCTACTCTCACCAACACCTCTTCTTCTATGCTACTCGCACCAGCAACTCTCCTTAGGTGCTACTCTCACCAGCACCTCTCCTTCCAGGCTACTCTCACCAGCACCTCTCCTTCCATGTTACTCTCACCAGCACCTCTCCTTCCATGCTACTCTCACCAGCACCTCTCCTTTCATGTTACTCTCACCAACACCTCTCCTGCCATGCTACTCTCACCAACACCTCTCCTTCCATGCTACTCTCACCAACACCTCTCCTTAGGTCCTACTCTCACTAACACCTCTTTTTCCATGCTACTCTCACTAACACCTCTCCTTCCATGCTACTCTCACCAACACCTCTCCTTCTATGTTACTCTCAATAACACCTCTCCTTCAATGCTACTCTCACCATCACCTCTCCTTCTATGTTACTCTCACTAACACCTCTCCTTCCATGTTATTCTAACCAACACCTCTCCTTGGGTGCTACTCTCACCAAAGCCTCTTCTTCTATGCTACTCTCACCAACACCTCTCCTTCCATGCTACTCTCACCAGCTCCTCTCCTTAGGTGCTACTCTCACCAACACCTCTCCTTCCATGTTACTCTCACCAACACCTCTCCTTCCATGCTACTCTCACCAGCACCTCTCCTTCCATGCTACTCTCACCAACACCTCTTTTTCCATGCTACTCTCACCAACATCTCTCTTTCCATGCTACTCTCACCAGCACCTCTCCTTCTATGCTACTCTAACCAACATCTCTTTTTCCATGCTACTCTCACCAACACCTCTTCTTCCATGCTACTCTAACCAACACCTCTCCTTCCATGCTACTCTCACTAGCACCTCTCCTTCCATGTTACTCTCACCAACACCTCTCCTTCCATGTTACTCTCACAAACACCTCTCCTACCATGCTACTCTCACCAGCACCTCTCCTTCCATGTTACTCTCACCAACACCTCTCCTACCATGCTACTCTCACTAACACCTCTCCTTCTATGCTTCTCTCACCAACACCTCTCCTACCATGCTACTCTCACTAACACCTCTCCTTAGGTGCTACTCTCACCAACACCTCTCCTTCCATGCTACTCTCACCAGCACCTCTCCTTCCATGCTACTCTCACCAACACCTCTCCTTCCATGCTACTCTCACCAGCACCTTTCCTTCCATGCTACTCTCACCAACACCTCTTTTCCACGCTACTCTCACCAGCACCACTCCTTCCATGTTACTCTCACCAACACCTCTGCTTAGGTGCTACTCTCAGCAGCATCTCTCCTTCCATGCTACTCTCACCAACACCTCACCTTCCATGCTACTCTCACCAGCACCTCTCCTTAAATGCTACTCTCTCCAGCACCTCTCCTTCCATGCTACTCTCACCAACACCTCTCCTTCCATATAACTCTCACAAACACCTCTCCTTCCATGCTACTCTCACCAGCACCTCTCCTTCCATGCTATTCGCACCAAAACCTCTCCTTCCATGTTTCTCTCACCAACACCTCTCCTTCCATGCTACTCTCACCAGCACCTCTCCTTCCATGCTACTCTTACCAACACCTCTGCTTAGGTGCTACACTCAGCAGCACCTCTCCTTCTATGCTACTCTCACCAACACCTCTCCTTCCATGCTTCTCTCACCAGCACCTTACCTTCCATGCTACTCTCACCAACATCTCTGCTTAGGTGCTACTCTCACCAGCACCTCTCTTTCCATGTTACTCTCACCAGCACCTCTCCTTCCATGCTACTCGCACCAACACCTCTCCTTCCATGTTACTCTCACCAACACCTCTCCTTCCATGCTACTCTCACCAGCACCTCTCCTTCCATGTTACTCTCACCAACACCTCTCCTTCCATGTTACTCTCACCAACACCTCTCCTAAGGTATTACTCTCACCAAAACCACTCCTTCCATGTTACTCTCACCAACACCTCTCCATAGGTGTTACACTCACCAACACCTCTCCTTCCATGTTACTCTAACCAACACCAATCCTTCCATGTTACTCTCACCAACACCTCTCCTTCCATGCTACTCTCACCAACACCTCTACTTAGGTGTTACTCTCACCAATACCTCTCCTTAGGTGCTACTCGCACCAACACCTCTCCTTCCATGTTACTCTCACCAATCACCTCTCCTTCCATGTTACTCTCACCAACACCTCTCCTTAGGTGTTACTCTCACCAACACCATTCCTAAGGTGTTACTCTCACCAACACCTCTCCTTAGGTGTTACTCTCACCAACACCTCTCCTAAGGTGTTACTCTCACCAACACCTCTCCTTAGGTGCTACTCTCACCAACACCTCTCCTTCCATGCTACTCTCAACAGCACCTCTCCTTCCAAGTTACTCTCACCAGCACCTCTCTTTCCATGCTACTCTCACCAACACCTCTCCTTCCATGCTACTCTCACCAACACCTCTCCTTCCATGCTACTCTCACCAACACCTCTCCTTAGGTGATACTCTCACCAACACCTCTCCTTAGGTGCTACTCTCACTAACACCTCTCCTTAGGGGCTACTCTCACCAACACCTCTAATTAGGTGTTACTCTCACCAGCACCTCTCCTTCCATGCTTCTCTCACCAGCACCTCTCCTTAGGTGCTACTCACACCAACACTTCTCCTTAGGTGCTACTTTCACCAGCACTTCTCCTTCCATGCTACTCTCACCAACACTTCTCCTTCCGTGCTATTCTCACCAGCACCTCTCCTTCCGTGCTACTCTCACTAACACCTCTTTTTCCATGCTACTCTCACCAACATCTCTCTTTCCATGCTACTCTCACCAACACCTCTCCTTCCATGATACTCTAACCAACAGCTCTTTTTCCATGCTACTCTCACCAGCACCTCTCCTTCCATACTACTCTCACCAGCACCTCTCCTTCCATGCTTCTCTCACCAACACCTCTCCTTAGGTGCTACTCTCACCAGCACCTCTCCTTCCATGTTACTCTCACAAGCACCTCTCCTTCCATGTTACTCTCACCAGCACCTCTTCTTCCATGCTACTCTAACCAAAACCTCATCTCCTTTGGTGCTACTCTCACCAGCCCCTCTCCTTCCATGCTACTCTCACCAGCACCTCTCCTTTCATGCTACTCTCACCGTCACCTCTAGTTCTATGCTACTCACACCAGCAACTCTCCATCCATGCTAGTCTCACCAACACCTCTCCTTCCATGTTACTCTCACCAACACCTCTCCTTCCATGTTACTCTCACCAACACCACTCCTAAGGTGTTACTCTCACCAACACCTCTCCTTCCATGCTACTCTAACCAGCATCTCTCCTTCCATGCTACTCTCACCAGCACCTCTCCTTCCATACTACTCTCACCAACACCTCTCCTTCCATGCTACTTTCACCAACACCTCACCTTCCATGCTAATCTCACCAGCACCTCTCCTTCCATACTACTCTCACCAACACCTCTCCTTCTATGCTACTCTCACCAACACCTCTCCTTTCATGCTAATCTCACAAGCACCTCTCTTCCATGCTACTCTAACGATCACCACTTCTTAGGTGCTACTCTCACCAGCACCTCTCCTTTTATGCTACTCTCACCAACACCTCTCTTTAGGTGCTACTCTCACCAACACCTCTCCTTCCATGTTGCTCTCACCAACACGTCTCCTTTCATGTTACTCTCACCAACACCTCTCTTAAGGTGTTACTCTCACCAACACCTCTCCTTGGGTGTTACTCTCACCAACACCTCTCCTTAGGTGCTACTCGCACCAACACCTCTCCTTCCATGTTACTCTCACCAACCACCTCTCCTTCCATGTTACTCTCACCGTCACCTCTTCTTAGGTGTTACTCTCACCAACACCTCTCCTAAGGTGTTACTCTCACCAACACCTCTCCTTAGGTGTTACTCTCCCCAACACCTCTCTTTCCATGTTACTCTCACCAACACCTCTTCTTCCATGCTACTCTCACCAGCACCTCTCCTTCCAAGTTACTCTCACCAGCACCTCTCCTTACATGCTTATCTAACCAACACCTCTCCTTAGGTGCTACTCTCACCAACACCTCTTCTTCTATGCTACTCTTACCAACACCTCTCCTTAGGTGCTACTCTCACCAACACCTCTCCTTCCATGTTACTCTCACCAACACCTCTCCTTCCATGCTACTCTCACCAGCACCTCTCCTTTCATGTTACTCTCACCAACACCTCTCCTACCATGCTACTCTCACCAACACCTCTCCTTCTATGCTTCTCTCACCAACACCTCTCCTTAGGTGCTACTCTCACCAACACCTCTCCTTAGGTGCTACTCTCACCAACACCTCTCCTTAGGTGCTACTCTCACCAACACCTCTCCATCCATGCTACTCTCACCAGCACCTGTCCTTAGGTGCTACTCTCACCAACACCTCTCCTTAGGTGCTACTCTCACCAACACTTCTAATTAGGTGCTACTCTCACCAACACCTCTCCTTCCATGCTACTCTCACCAGCACCTCTCCTTCCATGCTACTCTCACCAACACCTCTCCTTCCATGTTACTCTCACCAGGTCCTCTCCTTAGGTGCTACTCTCACCAACACCTCTCCTTCCATGTTACTCTCACCAACACATTTCCTTCCATGTTACTCTCACCAGCACCTCTCCTTCCATGTAACTCTCACAAACACCTCTCCTTCCATGCTACTCTCACCAACACATTTCCTTCCATGCTACTCTCACCAACACCTCTCCTTCCATGCTACTCTATCCAGCACCTCTCCTTCCATGCTACTCTCACCAACACCTCTCCTTCCATGTAACTCTCACAAACACCTCTCCTTTCATGCTACTCTCACCAGCACCTGTCCTTCCATGCTACTCGCACCAACACCTCTCCTTCCATGTTACTCTCACCAACACATCTCCTTCCATGCTACTCTCACCAGCACCTCTCCTTCCATGCTTCTCTCACTAACACCTCTCCTAAGGTGCTACTCTCACCAACACCTCTCCTTCCATGTTACTCTCACCAGCACCTCTCCTTCCATGCTACTCTCACCAACACCTCTTTTTCCATGCTACTCTCACCAACGTCTCTCTTCCCATGCTACTCCCACCAGCACCTCTCCTTCTATGCTACTCTAACCAACATCTCTTTTTCCATGCTACTCTCACCAACATCTCTCTTTCCATGCTACTCTCACCAACACCTCTCCTTCCATGCTATTCTCACCAACACCTCTCCTTTCATGCTACTCGCACCAGCAACTCTCCTTTGGTGCTACTCTCACCAGCACCTCTCCTTCCATGCTACTCTCACCAGCACCTCTCCTTCCATGTTACTCTCACAGCACCTCTCCTTCCATGCTACTCTCACCAGCACCTCTCCTTTCATGTTACTCTCACCAACACCTCTCCTGCCATGCTACTCTCACCAACACCTCTCCTTCAATGCTACTCTCACCAACACCTCTCCTTCCATGATACTCTCACAACACCTCTCCTTCCATGCTACTCTCACCAACACCTCTTCTTAGGTCCTACTCTCACTAACACCTCTTTTTCCATGCTACTCTCACTAACACCTCTCCTTCCATGTAACTCTCACCATCACCTCTCCTTCTATGTTACTCTCACTAACACCTCGCCTTCCATGTTACTCTAACCAACACCTCTCCTTGGGTGCTACTCTCACCAACACCTCTTCTTCTATGCTACTCTCACCAACACCTCTATTTAGGTGCTACTCTCACCACCACCTCTCCTTCCATGTTACTCTCACCATCACCTCTCCTTCCATGCTACTCTCACTAGCACCTCTCCTTCCATGCTACTCTCACCAGCACCTCTCCTTCCATGTTACTCTCACCAACACCTCTCCTAGCATGCTACTCTCACCAGCACCTCTCCTTCCATGTTACTCTCACCAACACCTCTCCTTCTATGCTTCTCTCACCAAAACCTCTCCTTAGGTGCTACTCTCACCAACACCTCTCCTTAGGTGCTACTCTCACCAACACCTCTCCTTAGGTGCTACTCTCACCAACAACTCTCCATCCATGCTACTCTCACCAGCACCTCTCCCTAGGTGCTACTCTCACCAATACCTCTCCTTCCATGCTACTCTCACCAGCACCTCTCCTTCCATGCTACTCTCACCAACACCTCTCCTTCCATGTTACTCTCACCAGCACCTCTCCTTCCATACTAATCTCATCAGCACCACTCCTTCCATGTTACTCTCACCAACACCTCTGCTTAGGTGCTACTCTCAGTAGCATCTCTCCTTCCATGCTACTCTCACCAACACCTCACCTTCCATGCTACTCTCACCAGCACCTCTCCTTCCATGCTACTCTCTCCAGCACCTCTCCTTCCATGCTACTCTCACCAACACCTCTCCTTCCATATAACTCTCACAAACACCTCTCCTTCCATGCTACTCTTACCAGCACCTCTCCTTCCATGCTATTCTCACCAACACCTCTCCTTCCATGTTACTCTCACCAACACCTCTCCTTCCATGCTACTCTCACCAGCACCTCTCCTTCCATGCTACTCTTACCAACACCTCTGCTTAGGTGCTACTCTCAGCAGCACCTCTCCTTCTATGCTACTCTCACCAACACCTCTCCTTCCATGCTATTCGCACCAACACCTCTCCTTCCATGTTACTCTCACCAACACCTCTCCTTCCATGCTACTCTCACCAGCACCTCTCCTTCCATGCTTCTCTCACCAGCACCTTACCTTCCATGCTACTCTCACCAACACCTCTCCTTCCATATAACTCTCACAAACACCTCTCCTTCCGTGCTACTCTCAGCAGCACCTCTCCTTCCATGCTATTCGCACCAACACCTCTCCTTCCATGCTACTCGCACCAACACCTCTCCTTCCATGTTACTCTCACCAACACCTCTCCTTCCATGCTACTCTCACCAGCACCTCTCCTTCCATGTTACTCTCACCAACACCTCTCCTTCCATGTTTCTCTCACCAACACCTCTCCTAAGGTATTACTCTCACCAAAACCACTCCTTCCATGATACTCTCACCAACACCTCTCCTTAGGTGTTACTCTCACCAACACCTCTCCTTCCATGTTACTCTAACCAACACCTCTCCTTCCATGTTACTCTCACCAACACCTCTCCTTCCATGCTACTCTCACCAACACCTCTACTTAGGTTTTACTCTCACCAACACCATTCCTAAGGTGTTACTCTCACCAACACCTCTCCTTAGGTGTAACTCTCACTAACACCTCTCCTAAGGTGTTACTCTCACCAACACCTCTCCTTAGGTGCTACTCTCACCAACACCTCTCCTTAGGTGCTACTCTCACCAACACCTCTCCTTAGGTGATACTCTCACCAACACCTCTCATTAGGTGCTACTCTCACCAGCACCTCTCCTTAGGTGCTACTCTCACCATCACCTCTCCTTAGGTGCTACTCTCACTAACACCTCTAATTAGGTGCTACTCTCACCAGCACCTCTCCTTAGGTGCTACTCTCACCAGCACCTCTCCTTAGGTGCTACTCTCACCAACACCTCTCCTTAGGTGCTACTCTCACCAACACCTCTCCTTCCATGTTACTCTCACCAACACCTCTCCTTTCATGCTACTCTCACCAGCACCTCTCCTTAGGTGCTACTCACACTAACACTTCTCCTTAGGTGCTACTTTCACCAGCACTTCTCCTTCCGTGCTACTCTAACCAACACCTCTTTTTCCATGCTACTCTCAACAACATCTCTCTTTCCATGCTACTCTCACCAACACCTCTCCTTCCCTGTTACTCTCACCAGCACCTCTCCTTCTATGCTACTCTCTCCAGCACCTCTCTTTCCATGCTACTCTCACCAACACCTCTCCTTCCATGTTACTCTCACCAACACATCTCCTTCCATGCTACTCTCACCAGCACCTCTCCTTCCATGCTTCTCTCACCAACACCTCTCCTTCCATGCTTCTCTCACCAACACCTCTCCTTCCATGCTACTCTCACAAACACCTCTCCTTCCATGCTACTCTCACCAGCACCTGTCCTTCCATGCTACTCGCACCAACACCTCTCCTTCCATGTTACTCTCACCAACACATCTCCTTCCATGCTACTCTCACCAGCACCTTTCCTTCCATGCTTCTCTCACCAACACCTCTCCTTAGGTGCTACTCTCACCAACACCTCTCCTTCCATGTTACTCTCACCAGCACCTCTCCTTCCAAGTTACTCTCACCAGCACCTCTCCTTTCATGCTACTCTCACCAACACCTCTCCTTAGGTGATACTCTCACCAACACCTCTCATTAGGTGCTACTCTCACCAGCACCTCTCCTTAGGTGCTACTCTCACCAACACCTCTCCTTAGGTGCTACTCTCACTAACACCTCTAATTAGGTGCTACTCTCACCAGCACCTCTCCTTAGGTGCTACTCTCACCAGCACCTCTCCTTAGGTGCTACTCTCACCAACACCTCTCTTTAGGTGCTACTCTCACCAACACCTCTCCTTCCATGTTACTCTCACCAACACCTCTCCTTTCATGCTACTCTCACCAGCACCTCTCCTTAGGTGCTACTCACACTAACACTTCTCCTTAGGTGCTACTTTCACCAGCACTTCTCCTTCCGTGCTACTCTAACCAACACCTCTTTTTCCATGCTACTCTCAACAACATCTCTCTTTCCATGCTACTCTCACCAACACCTCTCCTTCCATGTTACTCTCACCAGCACCTCTCCTTCCATGTTACTCTCACCAGCACCTCTACTTCCATGCTACTCTAACCAAAACCTCATCTCCTTAGGTGCTACTCTCACCAGCCCCTCTCCTTCCATGCTACTCTCACAAGCACCTCTCCTTCAATGCTACTCTCACCGTCACCTCTAGTTCTATGCTACTCACACCAGCACCTCTCCATCCATGCTAGTCTCACCAACACCTCTCCTTCCATGTTACTCTCACCAACACCTCTCCTTCCATGTTACTCTCACCAACACCTCTCCTAAGGAGTTACTCTCACCAACACCTCTCCTTCCATGCTACTCTCACCAGCACCTCTCCTTCCATGCTACTTTCACCAGCACCTCCCCTTCCATACTACTCTCACCAACACCTCTCCTTCCATGCTAATCTCACCAGCACCTCTCCTTCCATACTACTCTCACCAGCACCTCTCCTTTTATGCTACTCTCACCAACACGTCTCCTTTCATGCTAATCTCAAAAGCACCTCTCCTTCCATGCTACTCTAACGAACACCACTTCTTAGGTGCTACTCTCACCAACACCTTTCCTTCCATGATGCTCTCACCAACACGTCTCCTTTGATGTTACTCTCACCAACACCTCTCTTATGGTGTTACTCTCACCAACACCTCTCCTTGGGTGTTACTCTCACCAACACCTCTCCTTAGGTGCTACTCGCACCAACACCTCTCCTTCCATCTTACTCTCACCAACCACATCTCCTTCCATGTTACTCTCACCGTCACCTCTCCTTAGGTGTTACTCTCACCAACACCTCTCCTAAGGTGTTACTCTCACCAACACCTCTCCTTCCAAGTTACTCTCACCAGCACCTCGCCTTACATGCTACTCTAACCAACACCTCTCCTTAGGTGCTACTCTCACCAACACCTCTTCTTCTATGCTACTCTTACCAACACCTCTCCTTAGGTGCTACTCTCACCAACACCTCTCCTTCCATGTTACTCTCACCAACACCTCTCCTTCCATGCTACTCTCACCAGCACCTCTCCTTCCATGTTACTCTCACCAACACCTCTCCTACCATGCTACTCTCACCAACACCTCTCCTTCTATGCTTCTCTCACCAACACCTCTCCTTAGGTGCTACTCTCACCAACACCTCTCCTTAGGTGCTACTCTCACCAATACCTCTCCTTAGGTGCTACTCTCACCAACACCTCTCCATCCATGCTACTCTCACCAACACCTCTTCTTAGGTGCTACTCTCACCAACACCTCTCCTTAGGTGCTACTCTCACCAACACTTCTAATTAGGTGCTACTCTCACCAACACCTCTCCTTCCATGCTACTCTCACCAGCACCTCTCCTTCCATGCTACTCTCACCAACACCTCTCCTTCCATGTTACTTTCACCAGCTCCTCTCCTTAGGTGCTACTCTCACCAACACCTCTCCTTCCATGTTACTCTCACCAACACCTCTCCTTCCATGCTACTCTCACCAGCACCTCTCCTTCCATGCTACTCTCACCAACACCTCTTTTTCCATGCTACTCTCACCAACATCTCTCTTTCCATGCTACTCTCACCAACATCTCTCTTTCCATGCTACTCTCACCAACACCTCTCCTTCCATGCTATTCTCACCAACACCTCTCCTTAGGTGCTACTCTCACCAACACCTCTCCTTAGGTGCTACTCTCACCAACACCTCTTTTTAGGTGCTACTCTCACCAACAACTCTCCATCCATGCTACTCTCACCAGCACCTCTCCTTAGGTGCTACTCTCACCAACACCTCTCCTTAGGTGCTACTCTCACCAATACCTCTCCTTCCATGCTACTCTCACCAGCACCTCTCCTTCCATGCTACTCTCACCAACACCTCTCCTTCCATGTTACTCTCACCAGCACCTCTCCTTCCATACTAATCTCATCAGCACCACTCCTTCCATGTTACTCTCACCAACACCTCTGCTTAGGTGCTACTCTCAGCAGCATCTCTCCTTCCATGCTACTCTCACCAACACCTCACCTTCCATGCTACTCTCACCAGCACCTCTCCTTCCATGCTACTCTCTCCAGCACCTCTCCTTCCATGCTACTCTCACCAACACCTCTCCTTCCATATAACTCTCACAAACACCTCTCCTTCCATGCTACTCTCACCAGCACCTCTCCTTCCATGCTATTCGCACCAACACCTCTCCTTCCATGTTACTCTCACCAACACCTCTCCTTCCATGCTACTCTCACCAGCACCTCTCCTTCCATGCTATTCGCACCAACACCTCTCCTTCCATGTTACTCTCACCAACACCTCTCCTTCCATGCTACTCTCACCAGCACCTCTCCTTCCATGCTACTCTCACCAACACCTCTCCTTCCATGCTACTCTTACCAACACTTCTGCTTAGGTGCTACTCTCAGCAGCACCTCTCCTTCTATGCTACTCTCACCAACACCTATCCTTCCATGCTATTCGCACCAACACCTCTCCTTCCATGTTACTCTCACCAACACCTCTCCTTCCATGCTACTCTCACCAGCACCTCTCCTTCCATGCTTCTCTCACCAGCACCTTACCTTCCATGCTACTCTCACCAACACCTCTCCTTCCATATAACTCTCACAAACACCTCTCCTTCCATGCTACTCTCAGCAGCACCTCTCCTTCCATGCTATTCGCACCAACACCTCTCCTTCCATGCTACTCGCACCAACACCTCTCCTTCCATGTTACTCTCACCAACACCTCTCCTTGCATGCTACTCTCACCAGCACCTCTCCTTCCATGATACTCTCACCAACACCTTTCCTTAGATGTTACTCTCACCAACACCTCTCCTTCCATGTTACTCTAACCAACACCTCTCCTTCCATGTTACTCTCACCAACACCTCTCCTTCCATGCTACTCTCACCAACACCTCTCCTTAGGTGTTACTCTCACCAACACCATTCCTAAGGTGTTACTCTCACCAACACCTCTCCTTAGGTGTTACTCTCACCAACACCTCTCCTAAGGTGTTACTCTCACCAACACCTCTCCTTAGGTGCTACTCTCACCAACACCTCTCCTTCCATGCTACTCTCAACAGCACCTCTCCTTCCAAGTTACTCTCACCAGCACCTCTCCTTCCATGCTACTCTCACCAACACCTCTCCTTAGGTGATACTCTCACCAACACCTCTCCTTAGGTGATACTCTCACCAACACCTCTCATTAGGTGCTACTCTCACCAGCACCTCTCCTTAGGTGCTACTCTCACCAACACCTCTCCTTAGGTGCTACTCTCACTAACACCTCTAATTAGGTGCTACTCTCACCAGCACCTCTCCTTAGGTGCTACTCTCACCAGCACCTCTCCTTAGGTGCTACTCTCACCAACACCTCTCCTTAGGTGCTACTCTCACCAACACCTCTCCTTCCATGTTACTCTCACCAACACCTCTCCTTTCATGCTACTCTCACCAGCACCTCTCCTTAGGTGCTACTCACACTAACACTTCTCCTTAGGTGCTACTTTCACCAGCACTTCTCCTTCCGTGCTACTCTAACCAACACCTCTTTTTCCATGCTACTCTCAACAACATCTCTCTTTCCATGCTACTCTCACCAACACCTCTCCTTCCCTGCTACTCTCACCAGCACCTCTCCTTCCATGCTACTCTCTCCAGCACCTCTCCTTCCATGCTACTCTCACCAACACCTCTCCTTCCATGTTACTCTCACCAACACATCTCCTTCCATGCTACTCTCACCAGCACCTCTCCTTCCATGCTTCTCTCACCAACACCTCTCCTTCCATGCTTCTCTCACCAACACCTCTCCTTCCATGCTACTCTCACAAACACCTCTCCTTCCATGCTACTCTCACCAGCACCTGTCCTTCCATGCTACTTGCACCAACACCTCTCCTTCCATGTTACTCTCACCAACACATCTCCTTCCATGCTACTCTCACCAGCACCTCTCCTTCCATGCTTCTCTCACCAACACCTCTCCTTTGGTGCTACTCTCACCAACACCTCTCCTTCCATGTTACTCTCACCAGCACCTCTCCTTCCATGTTACTCTCACCAGCACCTCTACTTCCATGCTACTCTAACCAAAACCTCATCTCCTTAGGTGCTACTCTCACCAGCCCCTCTCCTTCCATGCTACTCTCACAAGCACCTCTCCTTCAATGCTACTCTCACCGTCACCTCTAGTTCTATGCTACTCACACCAGCACCTCTCCATCCATGCTAGTCTCACCAACACCTCTCCTTCCATGTTACTCTCACCAACACCTCTCCTTCCATGTTACTCTCACCAACACCTCTCCTAAGGAGTTACTCTCACCAACACTTCTCCTTCCATGCTACTCTCACCAGCACCTCTCCTTCCATGTTACTCTCACCAGCACCTCTCCTTCCATGTTACTCTCACCAGCACCTCTACTTCCATGCTACTCTAACCAAAACCTCATCTCCTTAGGTGCTACTCTCACCAGCCCCTCTCCTTCCATGCTACTCTCACAAGCACCTCTCCTTCAATGCTACTCTCACCGTCACCTCTAGTTCTATGCTACTCACACCAGCACCTCTCCATCCATGCTAGTCTCACCAACACCTCTCCTTCCATGTTACTCTCACCAACACCTCTCCTTCCATGCTAATCTCACCAGCACCTCTCCTTCCATACTACTCTCACCAGCAACTCTCCTTTTATGCTACTCTCACCAACACGTCTCCTTTCATGCTAATCTCACAAGCACCTCTCCTTCCATGCTACTCTAACGAACACCACTTCTTAGGTGCTACTCTCACCAACACCTTTCCTTCCATGATGCTCTCACCAACACGTCTCCTTTGATGTTACTCTCACCAACACCTCTCTTATGGTGTTACTCTCACCAACACCTCTCCTTGGGTGTTACTCTCACCAACACCTCTCCTTAGGTGCTACTCGCACCAACACCTCTCCTTCCATCTTACTCTCACCAACCACCTCTCCTTCCATGTTACTCTCACCGTCACCTCTCCTTAGGTGTTACTCTCACCAACACCTCTCCTAAGGTGTTACTCTCACCAACACCTCTCCTTCCAAGTTACTCTCACCAGCACCTCGCCTTACATGCTACTCTAACCAACACCTCTCCTTAGGTGCTACTCTCACCAACACCTCTTCTTCTATGCTACTCTTACCAACACCTCTCCTTAGGTGCTACTCTCACCAACATCTCTCCTTCCATGTTACTCTCACCAACACCTCTCCTTCCATGCTACTCTCACCAGCACCTCTCCTTCCATGTTACTCTCACCAACACCTCTCCTACCATGCTACTCTCACCAACACCTCTCCTTCTATGCTTCTCTCACCAACACCTTTCCTTAGGTGCTACTCTCACCAACACCTCTCCTTAGGTGCTACTCTCACCAACACCTCTCCTTAGGTGCTACTCTCACCAAGACCTCTCCATCCATGCTACTCTCACCAGCACCTCTCTTTAGGTGCTACTTTCACCAACACCTCTCCTTAGGTGCTACTCTCACCAACACTTCTAATTAGGTGCTACTCTCACCAACACCTCTCCTTCCATGCTACTCTCACCAGCACCTCTCCTTCCATGCTACTCTCACCAACACCTCTCCTTCCATGTTACTTTCACCAGCTCCTCTCCTTAGGTGCTACTCTCACCAACACCTCTCCTTCCATGTTACTCTCACCAACACCTCTCCTTCCATGCTACTCTCACCAGCACCTCTCCTTCCATGCTACTCTCACCAACACCTCTTTTTCAATGCTACTCTCACCAACATCTCTCTTTCCATGCTACTCTCACCAGCACCTCTCCTTCTATGCTACTCTAACCAACATCTCTTTTTCCATGCTACTCTCACCAACATCTCTCTTTCCATGCTACTCTCACCAACACCTCTCCTTCCATGCTATTCTCACCAACACCTCTCCTTTCATGCTACTCGCACCAGCAACTCTCCTTTGGTGCTACTCTCACCAGCACCTCTCCTTTAATGCTACTCTCACCAGCACCTCTCCTTCCATGCTACTCTCACTAGCACCTCTCCTTCCATGCTACTCTCACCAGCACCTCTCCTTCCATGTTACTCTCACCAACACCTCTCCTACCATGCTACTCTCACCAACACCTCTCCTTCTATGCTTCTCTCACCAACACCTCTCCTCAGGTGCTACTCTCACCAACACCTCTCCTTAGGTGGTACTCTCACCAACACCTCTCCTCAGGTGCTACTCTCACCAACACCTCTCCATCCATGCTACTCTCACCAGCACCTCTCCTTAGGTGCTACTCTCACCAACACCTCTCCTTAGGTGCTACTCTCACCAACACCTCTCCTTCCATGCTACTCTCACCAGCACCTCTCCTTCCATGCTACTCTCACCAACACCTCTCCCTCCTTGTTACTCTCACCAGCACCTCTCCTTAGGTGCTACTCTCACCAACACCTGTCCTTCCATGTTACTCTCACTAACAACTCTCCTTTCATGCTACTCTCACCAGCACCTCTCCTTCCATGCTACTCTCACCAACACCTCTCCTTCCATGTTACTCTCACTAACAACTCTCCTTTCATGCTACTCTCACCAGCACCTCTCCTTCCATGCTACTCACACCAACAATTCTCCTTAGGTGCTACTTTCACCAGCACTTCTCCTTCCATGCTACTCTCACCAACACCTCTCCTTCCATGCTACTCTCACCAGCACCTCTCCTTCTATGCTACTCCAACCAACAGCTCTTTTTCCATGCTACTCTCACCAACATCTCTCTTTCCATGTTACTCTCACCAGCACCTCTCCTTCCATGTTACTCTCACCAACACCTCTGCTTAGGTGCTACTCTCAGCAACATCTCTCCTTCCATGCTACTCTCACCAACACCTCACCTTCCATGCTACTCTCATCAGCACCTCTCCTTCCATGCTACTCTCTCCAGCACCTCTCCTTCCATGCTACTCTCACCAACACCTCTCCTTCCATATAACTCTCACAAACACCTCTCCTTCCATGCTACTCTCACCAACACCTCTCCTTCCATGCTACTCTTACCAACACCTCTGCTTAGGTGCTACTCTCAGCAGCACCTCTCCTTCTATGCTACTCTCACCAACACCTCTCCTTCCATGCTACTCTTACCAGCACCTCTCCTTCCATGCTTCTCTCACCAGCACCATACCTTCCATGCTACTCTCACCAACACCTCTGCTTAGGTGCTACTCTCACCAGCACCTCTCTTTCCATGTTACTCTCACCAGCACCTCTCCTTCCATGCTACTCGCACCAACACCTCTCCTTCCATGTTACTCTCACCAACACCTCTCCTTCCATGCTACTCTCACCAGCACCTCTCCTTCCATGTTACTCTCACCAACACCTCTCCTTAGGTGTTACTCTCACCAACACCTCTCCTTCCATGTTACTCTAACCAAAACCTCTCCTTCCATGTTACTCTCACCAACACCTCTCCTTCCATGCTACTCTCACCAACACCTCTACTTAGGTGTTACTCTCACCAACACCTCTCCTTAGGTGCTACTCGCACCAACACCTCTCCTTCCATGTTACTCTCACCAATCACCCCTCCTTCCATGTTACTCTCACCAACACCTCTCCTTAGGTGTTACTCTCACCAACACCATTCCTAAGGTGTTACTCTCACCAACACCTCTCCTTAGGTGTTACTCTCACCAACACCTCTCCTAAGGTGTTACTCTCACCAACACCTCTAGGTGCTACTCTCACCAACACCTCTCCTTCCATGCTACTCTCAACAGCACCTCTCCTTCCAAGTTACTCTCACTAGCACCTCTCCTTCCATGCTATTCTCACCAACACCTCTCCATCCATGCTACTCTCACCAACACCTCTCCTTAGGTGATACTCTCACCAACACCTCTCATTAGGTGCTACTCTCACCAGCACCTCTCCTTAGGTGCTACTCTCACCAACACCTCTCCTTAGGTGCTACTCTCACCAACACCTCTAATTAGGTGTTACTCTCACCAGCACCTCTCCTTCCATGCTTCTCTCACCAGCACCTCTCCTTAGGTGCTACTCTCACCAGCACCTCTCCTTAGGTGCTACTCTCACCAGCACCTCCCCTTAGGTGCTACTCTCACCAGCACCTCTCCTTAGGTGCTACTCTCACCAACACCTCTCCTTAGGTGCTACTCTCACCAACACCTCTCCTTAGGTGCTACTCTCAGCAGCATCTCTCCTTCCATGCTACTCTCACCAACACCTCAACTTCCATGCTACTCTCACCAGCACCTCTTCTTCCATGCTACTCTCTCCAGCACCTCTCCTTCCATGCTACTCTCACCAACACCTCTCCTTCCATATAACTCTCACAAACACCTCTCCTTCCATGCTACTCTCACCAGCACCTCTCCTTCCATGCTATTCGCACCAACACCTCTCCTTCCATGTTACTCTCACCAACACCTCTCCTTCCATGCTACTCTCACCAGCACCTCTCCTTCCATGCTATTCGCACCAACACCTCTCCTTCCATGTTACTCTCACCAACACCTCTCCTTCCATGCTACTCTCACCAGCACCTCTCCTTTAATGCTACTCTCACCAACACCTCTCCTTCCATGCTACTCTTACCAACACCTCTGCTTAGGTGCTACTCTCAGCAGCACCTCTCCTTCTATGCTACTCTCACCAACACCTATCCTTCCATGCTATTCGCACCAACACCTCTCCTTCCATGTTACTCTCACCAACACCTCTCCTTCCATGCTACTCTCACCAGCACCTCTCCTTCCATGCTTCTCTCACCAGCACCTTACCTTCCATGCTACACTCACCAACACCTCTCCTTCCATATAACTCACACAAACACCTCTCCTTCCATGCTACTCTCAGCAGCACCTCTCCTTCCAGGCTATTCGCACCAACACCTCTCCTTCCATGCTACTCGCACCAACACCTCTCCTTCCATGTTACTCTCACCAACATCTCTCCTTCCATGCTACTCTCACCAGCACCTCTCCTTCCATGATACTCTCACCAACACCTCTCCTTAGGTGTTACTCTCACCAACACCTCTCCTTCCATGTTACTCTAACCAACACCTCTCCTTCCATGTTACTCTAACCAACACCTCTCCTTCCATGTTACTCTCACCAACACCTCTCCTTCCATGCTACTCTCACCAACACCTCTCCTTCCATGCTACTCTCACCAACACCTCTACTTATGTTTTACTCTCACCAACACCATTCCTAAGGTGTTACTCTCACCAACACCTCTCCTAAGGTGTTACTCTCACCAACACCTCTCCTAAGGTGTTACTCTCACCAACACCTCTCCTTAGGTGCTTCTCTCACCAACACCTCTCCTTCCATGCTACTCTCAACAGCACCTCTCCTTCCAAGTTACTCTCACCAGCACCTCTCCTTCCATGCTACTCTCACCAACACCTCTCCTTAGGTGATACTCTCACCAACACCTCTCCTTAGGTGATACTCTCACCAACACCTCTCATTAGGTGCTACTCTCACCAGCACCTCTCCTTAGGTGCTACTCTCACCAACACCTCTCCTTAGGTGCTACTCTCACTAACACCTCTAATTAGGTGCTACTCTCACCAGCACCTCTCCTTAGGTGCTACTCTCACCAGCACCTCTCCTTAGGTGCTACTCTCACCAACACCTCTCCTTAGGTGCTACTCTCACCAACACCTCTCCTTCCATGTTACTCTCACCAACACCTCTCCTTTCATGCTACTCTCACCAGCACCTCTCCTTAGGTGCTACTCACACTAACACTTCTCCTTAGGTGCTACTTTCACCAGCACTTCTCCTTCCGTGCTACTCTAACCAACACCTCTTTTTCCATGCTACTCTCAACAACATCTCTCTTTCCATGCTACTCTCACCAACACCTCTCCTTCCCTGCTACTCTCACCAGCACCTCTCCTTCCATGCTACTCTCTCCAGCACCTCTCCTTCCATGCTACTCTCACCAACACCTCTCCTTCCATGTTACTCTCACCAACACATCTCCTTCCATGCTACTCTCACCAGCACCTCTCCTTCCATGCTTCTCTCACCAACACCTCTCCTTCCATGCTTCTCTCACCAACACCTCTCCTTCCATGCTACTCTCACAAACACCTCTCCTTCCATGCTACTCTCACCAGCACCTGTCCTTCCATGCTACTTGCACCAACACCTCTCCTTCCATGTTACTCTCACCAAAACATCTCCTTCCATGCTACTCTCACCAGCACCTCTCCTTCCATGCTTCTCTCACCTACACCTCTCCTTAGGTGCTACTCTCACCAACACCTCTCCTTCCATGTTACTCTCACCAGCACCTCTCCTTCCATGTTACTCTCACCAGCACCTCTACTTCCATGCTACTCTAACCAAAACCTCATCTCCTTAGGTGCTACTCTCACCAGCCCCTCTCCTTCCATGTTACTCTCACAAGCACCTCTCCTTCAATGCTACTCTCACTGTCACCTCTAGTTCTATGCTACTCACACCAGCACCTCTCCATCCATGCTAGTCTCACCAACACCTCTCCTTCCATGTTACTCTCACCAACACCTCTCCTTCCATGTTACTCTCACCAACACCTCTCCTAAGGAGTTACTCTCACCAACACTTCTCCTTCCATGCTACTCTCACCAGCACCTCTCCTTCCATGCTACTCTCACCAGCACCTCTCCTTCCATGCTACTCTCACCAACACCTCTCCTTAGGTGATACTCTCACCAACACCTCTCCTTAGGTGATACTCTCACCAACACCTCTCATTAGGTGCTACTCTCACCAGCACCTCTCCTTAGGTGCTACTCTCACCAACACCTCTACTTAGGTGCTACTCTCACTAACACCTCTAATTAGGTGCTACTCTCACCAGCACCTCTCCTTAGGTGCTACTCTCACCAGCACCTCTCCTTAGGTGCTACTCTCACCAACACCTCTCCTTAGGTGCTACTCTCACCAACACCTCTCCTTCCATGTTACTCTCACCAACACCTCTCCTTTCATGCTACTCTCACCAGCACCTCTCCTTAGGTGCTACTCACACTAACACTTCTCCTTAGGTGCTACTTTCACCAGCACTTCTCCTTCCGTGCTACTCTAACCAACACCTCTTTTTCCATGCTACTCTCAACAACATCTCTCTTTCCATGCTACTCTCACCAACACCTCTCCTTCCCTGCTACTCTCACCAGCACCTCTCCTTCCATGCTACTCTCTCCAGCACCTCTCCTTCCATGCTACTCTCACCAACACCTCTCCTTCCATGTTACTCTCACCAACACATCTCCTTCCATGCTACTCTCACCAGCACCTCTCCTTCCATGCTTCTCTCACCAACACCTCTCCTTCCATGCTTCTCTCACCAACACCTCTCCTTCCATGCTACTCTCACAAACACCTCTCCTTCCATGCTACTCTCACCAGCACCTGTCCTTCCATGCTACTTGCACCAACACCTCTCCTTCCATGTTACTCTCACCAAAACATCTCCTTCCATGCTACTCTCACCAGCACCTCTCCTTCCATGCTTCTCTCACCAACACCTCTCCTTAGGTGCTACTCTCACCAACACCTCTCCTTCCATGTTACTCTCACCAGCACCTCTCCTTCCATGTTACTCTCACCAGCACCTCTACTTCCATGCTACTCTAACCCAAACCTCATCTCCTTAGGTGCTACTCTCACCAGCCCCTCTCCTTCCATGTTACTCTCACAAGCACCTCTCCTTCAATGCTACTCTCACCGTCACCTCTAGTTCTATGCTACTCACACCAGCACCTCTCCATCCATGCTAGTCTCACCAACACCTCTCCTTCCATGTTACTCTCACCAACACCTCTCCTTCCATGTTACTCTCACCAACACCTCTCCTAAGGAGTTACTCTCACCAACACTTCTCCTTCCATGCTACTCTCACCAGCACCTCTCCTTCCATGCTACTCTCACCAGCACCTCTCCTTCCATACTACTCTCACCAACACCTCTCCTTCCATGCTACTCTAACGAACACCACTTCTTAGGTGCTACTCTCACCAACACCTTTCCTTCCATGATGCTCTCACCAACACGTCTCCTTTGATGTTACTCTCACCAACACCTCTCTTATGGTGTTACTCTCACCAACACCTCTCCTTGGATGTTACTCTCACCAACACCTCTCCTTAGGTGCTACTCGCACCAACACCTCTCCTTCCATCTTACTCTCACCAACCACCTCTCCTTCCATGTTACTCTCACCGTCACCTCTCCTTAGGTGTTACTCTCACCAACACCTCTCCTAAGGTGTTACTCTCACCAACACCTCTCCTTCCATGTTACTCTCACTAACAACTCTCCTCTCATGCTACTCTCACCAGCACCTCTCCTTCCATGCTACTCTCACCAACACCTCTCCTTCCATGTTACCCTCACTAACAACTCTCCTTTCATGCTACTCTCACCAGCACCTCTCCTTCCATGCTACTCACACCAACAATTCTCCTTAGGTGCTACTTTCACCAGCACTTCTCCTTCCATGCTACTCTCACCAACACCTCTCCTTCCATGCTACTCTCACCAGCACCTCTCCTTCCATGCTACTCTCACCAACACCTCTTTTCCATGCTACTCTCACCAGCACCTCTCCTTCTATGCTACTCCAACCAACAGCTCTTTTTCCATGCTACTCTCACCAACATCTCTCTTTCCATGTTACTCTCACCAGCACCTCTCCTTCCATGTTACTCTCACCAACACCTCTGCTTAGGTGCTACTCTCAGCAACATCTCTCCTTCCATGCTACTCTCACCAACACCTCACCTTCCATGCTACTCTCACCAGCACCTCTCCTTCCATGCTACTCTCTCCAGCACCTCTCCTTCCATGCTACTCTCACCAACACCTCTCCTTCCATATAACTCTCACAAACACCTCTCCTTCCATGCTACTCTCACCAGCACCTCTCCTTCCATGCTACTCTTACCAACACCTCTGCTTAGGTGCTACTCTCAGCAGCACCTCTCCTTCTATGGTTACTCTCACCAACACCTCTCCTTCCATGCTACTCTTACCAGCACCTCTCCTTCCATGCTTCTCTCACCAGCACCATACCTTCCATGCTACTCTCACCAACACCTCTGCTTAGGTGCTACTCTCACCAGCACCTCTCTTTCCATGTTACTATCACCAGCACCTCTCCTTCCATGCTACTCGCACCAACACCTCTCCTTCCATGTTACTCTCACCAACACCTCTCCTTCCATGCTACTCTCACCAGCACCTCTCCTTCCATGTTACTCTCACCAACACCTCTCCTTCCATGTTACTCTCACCAACACCTCTCCTAAGGTATTTCTCTCACCAAAACCACTCCTTCCATGTTACTCTCACCAACACCTCTCCTTAGGTGTTACTCTCACCAACACCTCTCCTTCCATGTTACTCTAACCAACACCTCTCCTTCCATGTTACTCTCACCAACACCTCTCCTTCCATGCTACTCTCACCAACACCTCTACTTAGGTGTTACTCTCACCAACACCTCTCCTTCCATGTTACTCTAACCAACACCTCTCCTTCCATGTTACTCGCACCAACACCTCTCCTTCCATGCTACTCTCACCAACACCTCTCCTTAGGTGCTACTCGCACCAACACCTCTCCTTCCATGTTACTCTCACCAATCACCCCTCCTTCCATGTTACTCTCACCAACACCTCTCCTTCCATGTTACTCTCACCAACACCTCTCCTTAGGTGTTACTCTCACCAACACCATTCCTAAGGTGTTACTCTCACCAACACCTCTCCTTAGGTGTTACTCTCACCAACACCTCTCCTAAGGTGTTACTCTCACCAACACCTCTAGGTGCTACTCTCACCAACACCTCTCCTTCCATGCTACTCTCAACAGCACCTCTCCTTCCAAGTTACTCTCACTAGCACCTCTCCTTCCATGCTATTCTCACCAACACCTCTCCATCCATGCTACTCTCACCAACACCTCTCATTAGGTGATACTCTCACCAACACCTCTCATTAGGTGCTACTCTCACCAGCACCTCTCCTTAGGTGCTACTCTCACCAACACCTCTCCTTAGGTGCTACTCTCACCAACACCTCTAATTAGGTGTTACTCTCACCAGCACCTCTCCTTCCATGCTTCTCTCACCAGCACCTCTCCTTAGGTGCTACTCTCACCAGCACCTCTCCTTAGGTGCTACTCTCACCAGCACCTCCCCTTAGGTGCTACTCTCACCAGCACCTCTCCTTAGGTGCTACTCTCACCAACACCTCTCCTTAGGTGCTACTCTCACCAACACCTCTCCTTCCATGTTACTCTCACCAACACCTCTGCTTTCATGCTACTCTCACCAGCACCTCTCCTTAGGTGCTACTCACACCAACACTTCTCTTTAGGTGCTTCTTTCACCAGCACTTCTCCTTCCATGCTACTCTCACCAACACCTCTCCTTCCATGCTATTCTCACCAGCACCTCTCCTTCCGTGCTACTCTCACCAACACCTCTTTTTTCCATGCTACTCTCACCAACACCTCTACTTTCATGCTACTCTCACCAGCACCTCTCCTTAGGTGCTACTCACACCAACACTTCTCCTTAGGTGCTACTTTCACCAGCACCTCTCCTTCCATGCTACTCTCACCAGCACCTCTCCTTCCATGCTACTCTAACCAACACCTCTTTTTCCATGCTACTCTCACCAACATCTCTCTTTCCATGCTACTCTCACCAACACATTTGCTTCCATGCTACTCTCACCAGCACCTCTCCTTCCATGCTACTCTCTCCAGCACCTCTCCTTCCATGCTACTCGCACCAACACCTCTCCTTCCATGTTACTCTCACCAACACATCTCCTTCCATGCTACTCTCACCAGCACCTCTCCTTCCATGCTACTCTCCCCAGCACCTCTCCTTCCATGTTACTCTCACCAGCACCTCTCCTTCCATGCTACTCTAACCAAAACCTCATCTCCTTAGGTGCTACTCTCACCAGCCCCTCTCCTTCCATGCTACTCTCACCAGCACCTCTCCTTCCATGCTACTCTCACCGTCACCTCTAGTTCTATGCTACTCACACCAGCACCTCTCCATCCATGCTAGTCTCACCAACACCTCTCCTTCCATGTTACTCTCACCAACACCTCTCCTTCCATGTTACTCTCACCAACACCTCTCCTAAGGTGTTACTCTCACCAACACCTCTCCTTCCATGCTACTCTCACCAGCACCTCTCCTTCCATGCTACTCTCACCAGCACCTCTCCTTCCATACTATTCTCACCAACACCTCTCCTTCCATGCTACTCTCACCAACACCTCTCCTTCCATGCTAATCTCACCAGCACCTCTCCTTCAATACTACTCTCACCAACACCTCTCCTTCTATGCTACTCTCACCAACACCTCTCCTTTCATGCTAATCTCACAAGCACCTCTCCTTCCATGCTTCTCTAACGAACACCACTTCTTAGGTGCTACTCTCACCAGCACCTCTCCTTCCATGTTGCTCTCACCAACACCTCTCTTAAGGTGTTACTCTCACCAACACCTCTCCTTGGGTGCTACTCGCACCAACACCTCTCCTTCCATGTTACTCTCACCAACCACCTCTCCTTCCATGTTACTCTCACCAACACCTCTCCTTCCATGTTACTCTCACCATCACCTCTCCTTAGGTGTTACTCTCACCAACACCTCTCTTAAGGTGTTACTCTCACCAACACCTCTCCTTCCATGCTACTCTCACCAACACCTCTCCTTAGGTGCTACTCTCTCCAACACCTCTCCTTAGGTGCTTCTCTCACCAACACCTCTCTTTAGGTGCTACTCTCACCAACACCTCTCCTTAGGTGCTACTCTCACCAACACCTCTCCTTAGGTGCTACTCTCACATACACCTCTCCTTCCATGCTACTCTCACTAGCACCTCTCCTTAGGTGCTACTCTAACCAACACCTCTCCTTCCATGTTACTCTCACCAACACTTCTCCTTCCATGCTACTCTCACCAGCACCTCTCCTGCCATGCTACTCACACCAGCACCTCTCCTTAGGTGCTACTCTCACCAACACCTCTCCTTCCATGTTACTCTCACCAACACCTCTCCTTCCATGTTACTCTCACCAGCACCTCTCCTTACATGCTACTCTAACCAACACCTCCTCTTAGGTGCTACTCTCACGAGCACCTCTCCTTCCATGTTACTCTCACCAACACCTCTACTTCCATGTTTCTCTCACGAGCACCTCTACGTCCATGCTACTCTCACCAACACCTCTCCTTACGTGCTACTCTCACCAACACCTCTCCTTCCAGGTTACTCTCACCAACACCTCTACTTCCATGCTACTCTCACCAACACCTTTCCTTAGGTGCCACTATTACCAGCACCTCTCCTTCCATGTTACTCTCACCAACACCTCTCCTTCCATGCTACTCTCACCAACACTTCTCCTTCCATGTTACTCTCACCAACACCTCTTTTTCCATGTTACTCTCACCAACACCTCTCCTTAGGTGCTACTCTCACCAACACCTCTCCTTCCATGTTACTCTCACCAACACCTCTCCTTCCATGCTACTCTCACCAGCACCTCTCGTTCCATGCTACTCGCACCAACACCTCTCTTTCCATGTTACTCTCACCAACACCTCTCCTTAGGTGCTACTCTCACCAGCACCTCTCCTTCCATGCTACTCTCTCCAACACCTCGCCTTAGGTGTTACTCTCACCAACACCTCTCCTTAGGTGCTACTCTCACCAACACCTCTCCTTAGGTGCTACTCTCACCAACACCTCTCCTTCCATGCTACTCTCACCAGCACCTCTCCTTAGGTGCTACTCTTACCAACACCTTTCCTTCCATGTTACTCTCACCAACACCTCTCCTTCCATGCTACTCTCACCAACACCTCTCCTTAGGTGCTACTCTCACCAACACCTCTCCTTTCATGTTACTCTCACCAGCACCTCTCCTTCCA
Organism: Procambarus clarkii; assembly: GCF_040958095.1. Classification (NCBI taxonomy): domain Eukaryota; kingdom Metazoa; phylum Arthropoda; class Malacostraca; order Decapoda; family Cambaridae; genus Procambarus; species Procambarus clarkii. Next base: position 7,660,430 of record NW_027189128.1, on the reverse strand, counting down.
TGTTACTCTCACCAGCACCTCTCCTTGCATGCTACTCTCACCAACACCTCTCCTTCCATGCTACTCTCACCAACACCTCTCCTTAGGTGCTACTCTCACCAGCACCTCTCCTTAAGTGCTACTCTCATCAACACCTCTCCTTCCATGTTACTCTCACCAACACCTCTCCTTAGGTGCTACTTTCATCAACACCTCTCCTTCCATGTTACTCTCACCAACACCTCTCTCTCCATGCTACTCTCACCAACACCTCTCCTTCCATGCTACTCTCACCAACACCTCTCCTTCCATGTTACACTCACCAACACCTCTCCTTCCATGCTACTCTCACCAACACCTCTCCTTCCATGTTACTCTCACCAACACCTCTCCTTCCATGCTACTCTCACCAACACCTCTCCTTAGGTGCTACTCTCACCAACACCTCTCCTTTCATGTTACTCTCACCAGCACCTCTCCTTCCATGTTACTCTCACCAGCACCTCTCCTTCCATGCTACTCTCACCAACACCTCTCCTTCTATATTACTCTCACCAACACCTCTCCTTAGGTGCTACTCTCACCAACACCTCTCCTTCCATGCTACTCTCACCAACACCTCTCCTTAGGTGCTACTCTCACCAACACCTCTTCTTAGGTGCTTCTCTCACCAGCACCTCTCCTTAGGTGCTACTCTCACTAACACCTCTCCTTAGGTGCTACTCTCACAAACACCTCTCCTTAGGTGCTACTCTCACCAACACCTCTCCTTCCATGCTACTCTCACCAACATCTCTCCTTAAGTGTTACTCTCACCAACACCTCTCCTTAGGTGCTACTCTCACCAGCACCTCTCCTTCCATGCTACTCTCACCAACACCTCTCCTTCCATGCTACTCTCACCAGCACCTCTCCTTAAGTGCTACTCTCACCAACACCTCTCCTTAGGTGCTACTCTCACCAGCACCTCTCCTTCCATGCTACTCTCACCAACACCTCTCCTTAAGTGTTACTCTCACCAACACCTCTCCTTAGGTGCTACTCTCACCAGCACCTCTCCTTCCATGCTACTCTCACCAGCACCTCTCCTTAAGTGCTACTCTCACCAACACTTCTCCGTAGGTGTTTCTCTCACCAGCACCTCTCCTTCCATGTTACTCTCACCAACACCTCTCCTTAGGTGCTACTCTCAGCAGCACCTCTCCTTCCATGCTACTTTCACCAGCACCTCTCCTTAGGTGCTGCTCTCACCAACACTTCTCCTTAGGTGCTACTCTCAGCAGCACCTCTCCTTCAATGCTTCTCTCACCAGCACCTCTCCTTAGGTGCTACTCTCACCAACACCTCTCCTTAGGTGCTACTCTCACAAGCACCTCTCCTACCATGTTACTCTCACCAGCGCCTCTCCTTCCATGTTACTCTCACCAACACCTCTCCTTAGGTGCTACTCTCAGCAGCACCTCTCCTTCCATGCTACTTTCACCAGCACCTCTCCTTAGGTGCTACTCTCACCAAGACCTCTCCTTAGGTGCTACTCTCAGCAGCACCTCTCCTTTCATGCTACTCTCACCAGCACCACTTCTTAGGTGCTACTCTCACCAACACCTCTCCTTAGATGCTACTCTCACCAGCACCTCTTCCTAGGTGCTACTCTCACCAGCACCTCTCCTTCCATGCTACTCTCACCAGCACCTCTCCTACCATATTACTCTCACCAACACCTCTCCTTCCATATTACTCTCACCAACACGTATGCAAAGTTTTTGAACCCTTACTTCAACCAGTCTTGGTCGTCCTATGTCAATTATCTCTGGGTCAATGCTCTCAAGGTCTTACCTTACCTATATTTTGTGAGAGGGGAGGAAGTGGGACTTGCAGATAGTGAATGCGTTTTTGTTTATGCTCTCTAATGTCACCTAAATTAGATATTATTGCTGTTTCACATATTCACTGGGTTCTCCATCGACCCATGTCCAACCACTTCGGCTGGACAGCAGAGCGACGATCTCGCTACATGCAGGTCGGCGTTCAATCCCCGACCGTCCACAAGTGGTTGGGGACCATTCCTACCCCTCCGTCACCTCCCAAATCCTTATCTTGACCCTTTCCAAGTGCTATATAGTCGTAATGGCTTGGCGCTTGTCCCCTGATAGTTCCCTTCCCTTCCATCGAACCATCATAGTCTGGTGCGGTGTTTCGCACAGTTTGCTCTGGATTCTTTCATCCTTCTCCAATCCAGAGCATTCACTTAGAAGAAAATATTAAAGGTGCACAACGGCATGGAATCAGCATCCCTAAACTACTCAAGGAACCGGTGTTGCGTCGCTTTAAGATCCATGATCGGTATAGGCATATCTCATGAGAGTCTTTCTAGAATTATGAAATGGTCTTTCTTCTAACAGTTTATCTGCCATTCACTTGCTACTGTTTATTTTACGGAAGAGTCAAAGGCTGTTGAGAGCTTTGGCTGCTCAGTTATTTTTCCTTATCAAACCTTTTTGTGCCACCATCCTCTGTGAAGTATTTCATGTTACTGCTGAACTTTATGCAATTTCGTGAATTTTACACAAAATGTGTTCTCGTATACATGCCAGTTCCTATTTATGAAGCAAGGTTCATTTGTTTTTAAGCTGATTCTCGCAGGCCCTATGTGGCTCTGAAGTTCTTTAACCACCGTGCTGCGCTGCCTTAAAATATGATATTCCCGCTGTGTGCAGAAAAGAAATTCTTTGCCAAAAATTATTTTTCTTTCGAAAAGTATTAAATGCCCTCCCCTGATCACATATATGTTGAAAATATTGCACAAATGTACTTACTTTGGCCGCAGTGGTGTCCAGAAAATGTTGGGTGCCGTCACAGCTTAGTGGTTGTCCGTTCTGTAGCCTCCTGCAGGCAGTCGTGCACCAGATTATACAAGCGAGAGTTGCCGCAAATAATTTTATGATAATTTTTTCTGTACAATTACAAATGCATTTCTTTGTTTTTTTCTTGCTAATTCTATGTATATTGAACAGGTTTACAATATTCAGGAAATAGAGCATCCGTACTGTTCAAAGAAAATGTGTTACATGTATCACAAATGTGTCCTCAAATATTGTTCATATTTTCTATATTATATGTTCAATTATTTACATTTGCAACTAATTTAACACGCTGCGCACTATCACAGATTGTATACATCACTGTCAACACACTTAGAACTGCGTAAGTGTGTGATGATCACTGAAGCAGTCAACAGATCACAAGGCAACTTTGCACTCAACGCACCAGGTGCAGATGGATCTTCGCTTTTGTTCTCTACATTGCGTGTTCTTGCAAACAACGCAGGGATGTTTACCCTTTTCTCGTGTGCCTTTGCTTGTCATATAACCAAGGTTGTGTACAGCAAGGTGTTCTTTACCCCTGAGTCTGTCTGGAACTGAGTGAGGCCTTGTTGCTGGCACCCCCATGCGTCACAGCATTGCCCTCCACCATACCTCACCAGTAGTTGTGACACTAGAGCAACACTGAATGTACGGATAAGTTGTATCCTGCCATATTTCACGAGATACGTGTTGAAACAGTTCAGCTCTGCAACGTCAACGAGGTGGAAAACAATTTCTTTGTCCACTTCACAGATTTTCTCACGCACTCGACGGCACCAACCATCATTTCACATTTATCTACAAACCGCATATTTACATTGTAATCAATGACACAATCAGGTTTATACATTAGCACCTTTGTTGCAAAGTTCACTTTGCAACAAGGTTGCAAAGTGAATAGTTGTCCAACATGACACCGGTGTGAATAGTTGTCAACATATTCACCTCGCGTCTGCCCCTCCAGCACACTGATAACATTTTATCACACTTTCTCAGTTGGCAATCAGCCACTGCAATACCAATGTCAAACACTAGCATTTCCCTCCTGTGGGCCTTGACAGTGCCACATACGCCGGTGTTGTGGACAAGGAGGACTCTGGGTTAGCAAGGCGCTGGTATAATAATTGTATGTGAACAGGATATGCCCCTTGTTCAGCAACGGTTCCATGAGTGTTTTCACGACACTGCTTGAGAAGCCGTGTGGATCTTGACCATCTCGACATGTAAGTTGCTGTTCACAACTACCATGTCGTAGCTCAGTCGATTAAGGACGCGTCTGGGATGCTCTCGGACGTAGGTTCGAATCTTCGTCACGGGCCTAGTGGATTTGTTCATCTGGTGCCGCTTTGATGGAATGTACTGCGTGAACGCGAGTTGTCCCTTGAAGAGAACTAGCGATTCATCAGTCAAGACACTCTGTGCTGGTACAAAATAGTCACGAAACTTTCCTCTCAATTCAATAAATATCTTCCGCACTTTCTACAGTCTGTCGTGTCTGTCTTCCTTAGCATTGTTCTCAAAGTTGAGGCACCTGAGAAGCAGCAGGAACCTATCACAAGACATGTCCCTGTTGAATAAGGGGTAGGAACAAGGCTGTCTTTGTTCCAAAAATCCTGGATCACGTGTTTATCTGCATGCCTCATCATCATGGTCAACGCTAAAATCGCATACATTTCCTCAATAGTCGTGTCTTTCCAACGTGTCAATCGAGAGGCAGGTAAATTTCCAGAGTCAATGAGTTCCAGAGCGTATTGGTTCGTCTCTGCAACGAGATGGTCCATGATTGGTTGATCGAAATATGCCATAAAATAATCAATTTCAGGCATATCCTCATTAGTATAGGGGAATAAGGGTATCACACCAACATCTGTATAATCAAATGCTGGAATTTGTGCGACAAAATTCTCACAGTCCTGCCAAACAATTACACCCGTATTTTTTATTTTGGTGTCAACACCACAGTCAACACCAGCACGATCATCACCAGCCCAGGCGCCAACACCACGGCTACTACGTCTTGTGCTAAAGCTGTGAGTGGGCATGCCAGGAGAAAAGACTGTTTTGCATAGTACAGGCCTACCACAAACACCTGATGACGAGGACGCTTTGTCGTCAGGCCGCGTGAGATGCTGGCGCTGCCTTGGGCAGGGGCAGTGCTTGTGCTGGGCACCATAGCCCCCTTGTATTCATTTCATCAACACTGCTTGTATCTGAACCTATGGCATTGAATCCAGAAAATGACTCATAACATGTAGTATCACCCAGTAGACTTACATCCGGTGACAGATGGTGATGGTAACTCTAGTGGTGTTGACCCAGGGCAGCGTGGGAGGCCGGTCGAGGTGCGTGTACTGTACACACTCTCGACATCGTCCACCGCATACTCCCCATCACTCGTGCATCAAAAGTCATATCTCTGCAACTTGCACGTTCTCTGATGCTCAGGGAACATTTTGATATATATAAAGGTATAGAAAGTTATCGTGTTGGCAGTGAATTTTTCTGATTTAGTTTGGTTTTACAAGTGGCTTACGCCCTTTTGGTGTTACAAAATGGCGTCGAGGCTTTCCACTTCCCGCCAAAGGAGCGTGACGCCTGCCGTCAGTTGATTCTGCCGCCAGGTAGGGTCACGTGACAATATAGACGAATGACGAGGAGCCTTCGGGCGGCGTGACGTCACAAGGCGGAGGGCTCTGGGTGTCCTTCGCTCCTGCGGGCTCAGTGTGTCACTGCCCGTCATCGAGAGCGGAAACACTCGAATGAGCTCCCAATTTGGAGGCTAGGAAGCCCCATCCAGTGGATCCAAGCAGAAGCATTAGTACTGCAGACGTCATGGGAGATTATCTGATTCCTGTGAAGTATATGGAAGTAGAGCTTTGCTGGTGTTAGAGCGCCAAGAGCTCTTTTACCAATAGTCTGCGGCAGAGGTGAACGTCGGGTGGGGTTCGGGAGGACACCCCCAACCCCACGGGCCATGTTCAACCGCGCCAGGTGAGCTGCTGTGCCCGGGGTCAAGTCCCTTGGAAGACTGAGGAGGAGACACTGAACCAGGCTGTAAGTTTGTCTACAGTTCCAGTATGGAAGGAAGAAGACGACGTGCACAGGGACCTGTCTCCAGTACCTCAGGAGGAGGTGGAGGACCTGCCTGTAGAGTGTGAGTACGGCGAGGACGCGCATCTACAAGTTGACTGAGGACCCTGATCAACAGAGGACCGAACGCCAGAACCGGGGACCTCAGCGACCCTCGCCAGAGGATATGTCGACTATGTAGTAGAAAGAGTTAAAGTACATAAATTCCCTCCCATTACCCCTTGGTCTAGGTGAGTTAGGATATCATTCATGTCGTGAGCAGTGTCTTTATTATTACTGCCAGTGTGGTAGCGTTAAGCTAGGTGCCAGGTTATTCATATATACATGAGTTAAAATATATTAATGTATGTGTGTGGGCGCTGTGACATTTTGGGCAGCTAGAGGAAGTGGCTGGATTCAAGAGGCCAGGATCGATGTTTTGAATCGTCCAGCTGAATGTGTTGCCAGAGGCAGGTGAGGAGTGTTGCCGCCATCTGACAGTTCCACGTATATTATTCTTTATGCGAATCAAGTGTAGTTTTATTCCGAAAACTCATCATCAATTTTTATACTGTGTTTGAGTGAGCCTTCGTCTCTAGGGCTATTTGAGTAGACCATTTATGTGGCACTGCATTGCAGCTGACATTGAATCCTTGGTTTGTGATAACAAATAAGACCACTGAGGAGTGTTGCTAGGACACAAGTATGAACACCCAGCTGTCGACCTTGACTTAAAGAGGTAAGGATTTACCTGTGTATTCTTCCAGTGTCACACCGGGCAAGTCCGACCTAGAGCAATAGAGGTGAGGTTGGATATCCCCACTCGCCAGGGATTCAATTCAAGGCCAGCCCTTGGTAGACTGGGGGGCCCCTAGGGTGAGCAGTGGCTCCCAAATACAAGGGGGGCAAAGACCCGCGGGATTAACCCTGACTACGTAAGGAAGGAAGGAACGGGTGTTAAAACGATGACAGTACTTCTCTGAGCTGTAATCTAAATCATCAGTAATCAGTCATTCATCAAACAAAATGTCTTCAATTTTATCCTCTGAGAGTCATTTTGCAACACAGCGGCTGACCGTAGACCGGGAGCTCGTAGATGATGCATCAGACATGGTTGCTACCTTAAACCTGGGGCTCCCCACCACCAGGAGACCTCAGACATCCATTTAATACCCGAGTAACCACGTGGAACTTTTTAATCCTACGCTATACCTATGAGCGCCCCGAGGCAATCTGCGCATCTCTGATCTAGTGCTTAAAACCGCTCGGTGCAGTGTGGAGGTTAACCCTTTCCATCATGTTTTGAACAAATCCTATACAGGCTATTCCACCTCTGTAGTAGGTATATATTTGAAGAATTGTGCTGGGTCCCCAAGTCATACTGGTATTGCCTATAAATAAACCACGGATGCCGCAACTAAAGAATCCATTCATATAGGTCCTATCTCCAAAAATGCTATTCCTTTCTTAGAGTTCTACTCAGTCATTCAAAATGCATTCCGCAACCACTAGAGAGACAGATTGTTGTGTATTGGAAAATAAAAACTAAATACCATTAACTGCGACCTCTGGCCTCCCCCTTCCTCCCCCTCTAGCACTGTAATGCAAGGTGACAACTCTGCCACAGGTATCATATTGGCCACACACGATTCACTCATGGGAACTAGACCAAAGTTCTGCACCTAACTACCAGAACTGCATTTTCCCATTTACAGTAGCGCTTCTCCTAATTTTCAGGATGATTAGAAATCATGTTTTCCCAATGTGTTATTAATCATATGTTCATTGATAAAATACTAGGTAAAGCTGGTGCCTTTGACATACATCAGTTTGTGTATTTGTTCTCTTATTGGCTTCCACAGAATAATATCTACATAATCCTTATTTTCTGTGCCACAAATGATGCTAAATTTTCTTTATTTTTATCTAAATTTTCTTTCTATAGTACAGAAGGACAGGGATGGTGAGTGGTGTCGTGTAGATGACTGTCACGTGGTAAAACATATGAGTAGCAGGTACTGTGGGTGATGGTCTCAGTGGTGAGTGCACTCCCTTCCTGTAAGGTGATAATTGCCACCTCACTACACATCTTTACTACCTGTTAAACTGTAACAAATAACTGAAATCTGAAATGCCTTGCCAGTCAAAATAGACACTCTACAACATGCACATTCAGTATCTAACTGGCAGAGTGAGACTGACAACGTTTACAGTAGTTTGCATGATATGAACGGTACATCCAGAACTACCAGAGAAATGAGTGCACTACCTTTAAACATCGAGTAGCGTAGAGGCGGTGCAACAACTGAGGAAACCAACATCATGAAGACTTTGTGGTAGTAAGAAGCACACTTCGGTGTAAGAAAGCTCGCGAGCTTAGACCCCAACATTATATATTACCAGGAGAATGATAAGCTGCCTAATATTAATACAAGATCAAGTTATGCATTACACGAATCAATGAATTATACAAATAGTTGTATGGTGGGAGGGTCCAACCTCCCATGTAACCCTCGTGAACAAAGCTGTTAGCAATAAGTCAAAACAACCCCCAGAGCCCCACACCCCTTCCCTCGAACACTGTAGCTGCTGAGGAAGGTAAGAAGGGACTGAAAACAATGAAATATTTTAAAATATATTCTGAGGAAACAATAACTAAAGGAAAATACAAAGGTAATAGGTGAAGTGATAAGGTCAGCAATTAATGCTCTGCTGCTCGAGAAAATAACCAATGTTATAAGAACCCCAAAACTGGAGTAACATTGCCCGATCTTGAAAATGTATTTAATTTTATATATTTTAACTGCATTTTTCTGCTGTTTCAAACACGAAATATACATGACAAACATAAAATAACAAATGAAACTAACAGTAATTGTAACAGGCTGGTTGATGAATTTTCAGTCACTTAAGCTGATGTAATAGGTTGCCAGTAAATACCGAGAGAAGTTCATTATGCATCGACCAGCTGAACTTTACGGCCATTCACTGGCATGATGGCACAGTGAATGTGATCTACAAAAAATCCGTTGACGAGATTGGCGGTCTGGCCGCCAGGGGGCGTAGATTTGCTCGCCAAGCGCTCCTCAGTCTTTGCTAGGAGTTCCCTGTGGGAGGATGTTCTTGTTGCGTCAGTGCCATGGTGACCTCCCTTCCCCCCTGTTTGCCGCTCTGAGACCGTGGGTCTGGAATTTTCCTTACGTGTGTCTTACCTTGCCCTTAAGATTGTCCCGTTGGATATGCTACATGTTCGTGTTGTCGATGTGTATGGGCTCCAACTGTTAACTACCCATCGGGCACTTGTGAAGTTTCACTCCACTGCTGTTTATAAGGACTTTGTGGCCTGTTATGATGGGCACTCATTTACTCTCCCTGGGGACGGTGGTACCATCGCTATCTCTGATCAATGCTGCTCGGTGACATATGTGGTACTGCATTGTGTGCCGTTCGAGTTCACAGAGGCCTTGCTTTGACGGTACTTAAGCCAGTTTGGGACTATAGTTTCCATCCGAATGAACTCCGTCTCTTCTGGCAGGTGGCGTGGTGTCTTTTGTGGAACCCGGACTCTCGCCCTGCGGCTCAAGTCACCTGTTCTCTCCATGGTTACCTTGATGGTCTACAATATGCGGGCGTTCCATGCAGGGCAGCCACGAACATGGTTTTTGGTGGTGGCCTTTAGGGCCACCAGGCAGCCGCTTGTACTGGGGTGGCGGCTGCTCCTGTGAACTTATTTAGAGAAGAGGATTTCCCTCCGTTGGTGGTGCAGAACCTGTCGCCTTGTGATGGATTGAGTGGGGAGGTTTCCCCACTGCCTGCTGACCCGGTGGTGGACCAGGTTCCTCGGCTGGTGGGCCGGTGGATACGAGTGGTGGTGGTGCTCATGACGAGGTGGTGATGTTCGTGACGAGGTGGTGGTGTGTCCGGCTCCGCCCCCGCAATCGTCCACTACGCTTTCGAGGGATTCTTTGCCTGTGCAGGCCTCTTCTCCTCTGGTCGTATTGTCGTCGTCGTGGGTTCCCTCGCCTGTGTGGGTTCCTTCTCTTCCACAAGCCGTGCCTGTTGGTTCTCTGGTTCTGGTGTCCTTGGTGGGTGGCAGCCTCATCCCCAGCGTCGTTGAGGCTGACTTTCTGTGTGGTCGTGCTTTCACGGGTTTGCGGAGGCCTGCCGTTGGCTCTTCTCGGGCGCCATCTGCAGGGGGTGACAGCTCCGATGATCAGCGGCCTGTCACTAAGCGTTCTCATCAGGATAGGGATGTGTCGCCTCCCTGTGCTTGGGTTGATGGATGCGACAATGTGGATGACAGGTATTTACCCCAAATTTCACCACCCCCCAAGAGCACAAGAGAATAGTATATGGTCAAATCACGTTTTTCATCAAGCAACTGCATTACAGGGAGAACTCGTGTCTCAATTCACAACATTTTACTTGCATAAACTCGCAAGTTTTTTTGTAAACACACATTGACACCCTCCCTGCAGTAGATTCGAACCCAGAGAGCCAGCTGTTCACGCAGCTTGACATAACTGGTACACCTTAACCGATCACACAAAACTCAGACCCTTAAAAGGACTGGAAATTCCCGTGGAACTCTTCTTCCATTTGGGTTATGCGGGTGAGAGGGGGTTTTGTCACTGGGGTACCGAATTTAATGGCTCAGCCTTGTGCGGCTCCTGGTCGTCTGATCTCTGATGACGAGCTATTGGTTTGGAAGGCTTACTGCTTACATTTTCGGGAGCGGGAGTACCCGAATAAGTATGAATAGTTCGTGTGTTTGGGTTTTGTTTGTTTGTTTGTCTTTGTTTTGGTTGGTGCTTGTTCTTGTGTGTCTGTGTGGTATTTTGTTTCCCAGTGCCTGCGTGCATGGGTGTGTATTTTTCTGTGTGCGAGTGTGTGGTGTGGGATGTTTGTTTCTGGTTCCTGCGTGGGCCTGTTCAGACGTAACTTCGTTTGGCCTTTGCGACCTGTTGTTTTTGTGTATTTTTCTTCGACTGTGCTGTGTGTTGTGTGTGTGTTCTGTGTTCTTGTTTTGTGGTAAATTGTCTGTTGTTAAGTGGTGTGACACATGGTGCGTATGTTTTGCGTTTGTTTTAAGTTGTATATATGTATTATTTCTTTTGTTTTTACCTTTGGTTTCAATGTGTTTCTCTGTACACTTTTTTTGTTACTGACACCTTTGGCACGTCCCGTCTGGGTTGTGTAGCTTTTGTTTTTTTGTATGTTCCCATGTATTTTTACTGTTCTTTGTTTTCACTTTTATGTTATATTGCTGTGTGCCCTGTTATCTGTATTATTGTCATTCTGTGTTTCTTGTTATTCTATGCTCTCTGTGTGATGTTACTGTGTATGTTCTGTGTTGCTTCTTGCCTGCCCCGAGTCGAGTGTTGTGGATGGTCTGTGTACTCTCTCAGAAGCTATGCTCCATAAAACATACTCACAGCACTAAAACTTAATTGGAGTTAGTGAGGGTTCCCTGTATGGAACCAGGTCACCAGCGGACAAGTTGTTGACTAATTCTGACCAGGAAAATGCTTTAGTTGTGTTTCCTTCATTACTAACATTGCAAACGTTCTATTATTAGAATGAAAGTATGACGGACAAGGCAAGATCATGATAGTATGTTCCTCGCCCTGCCCTAGTTACTCTGTATTATTCACTCATTTATCCATATCTCACCTATGGTATCTGTGAGAAGCTGGGTTTATGGCCACTTCTCAGCTAACTTACATCTGTTAGGTAATAGTAGGAAAAAGCATTTTGCCTCAGAAAATGGTGGAGATGTGCACAGGGTGTGCACAAAAGTCTACCCTCTTTAGTAGTGGAGATAGACTAGTGATATCACATCTCTTTCGAAAGGTGATGCCTTCAGCATTCCAAAGAAGTCACTCTCGTTGATGTAAGTATTCTGTGTGAATAGTTACAGGTTTTCCCTGAATTCTGTACCTCAGGCACCTGACAACAGAGAGAGAGAGAGAGGGAGAGGGAGAGGAAGGATGCTAAGGGGACCACCTAAAGTACTAACGCCTCCCCTATGCCGGTGACGTGACGTCATCAGCGTTTCCTGCCGGCTGTACTCTTATTGGAAGCGGCACGAAGTCCTCCGCCGATGCTCGAACCTGATTGGTCGAGTGCCTGGCACCAAAGGAGCCGCTGCTCGAGTTCTCGTGCCAAAACCTTGCTGGTGTGAGATTCCTGCGCCTCAGGCGGGTGTTCTGTGTGGAGGATCTGTGCTATCGAGACGTCGGGAGGTCAGGTCCTGGCCAAGACCTTGGTTTCTCCTGCCTATATCAACCTCCAGCCAGCCCAGGTTGATTCTACGCCGCTCTGTGATCGTTGCTGTAGAATCCAGCGATTGCGGGCTCCGTCAGAAGTTTATTCAGAAGATAAGTGAAGTCATAGCCGTCACATGAGACATCAACAGGTGCAACCGGACTATTTCAGAGTAACCTTGTGACATCGGCTTCACCTAGAGCAATCCGTCATTTCATTGCCTCGTAACAGTGAGATATAAGAATCAGGAAACGATTGTATGTGTTTGAGTGATGATCGTTGGGAAAATCTTCGATATTGTGAGCGTGGACTTAGATTATTTCCAGTCCTCGCCATTGTGTTCCTGGCATCCCTCGCGGCGCCCCCCCCCCCTATATATATTTATATATGTACATACATCTGTGCTAGCGTGCTTTCATTCAGCCTTCAGCAATATATCACACTTGTGTTCAAAACTGGTGCATAACTGCGAGCGCGTTACCAAGTTTATTTGTGGAAGAATATTAGGCGACTCTCGCCTCTATCTGTCTCGAGCACGCAGGAAACACCTCCCCGCCGTACCTCACCACCTCAGGCCCCTGGGCCTGGCGCCTCACCTCGCTCGCTACCTCTGAGCGTCGGTGTTCCAACCCGACCTCCTCCTCCTCACTCCGTCATCTCCAGTGTGTGGTCTTCAATAAACAGCTGGAGCAGTGAGAGTGTGTATGCTTGTGAGTGTGTCATACCGGTATAAATTAACGTGAGAACTCAAACATAAATTTCTCTGTATCTTCTTTTGTTGTGCAAATTCCTTGTGTTGAATTTAATTCCACCGTCTGGTGTTCGTTCTCACTAGTTCCCCTACGGGACCGAGTTCGATTCCCCGAGGAAGCACGATAGGTAAAGACCTACTACAGCTTTTCTGTGTAAATACTGTAGCCAGATCTTCAGTGTGATTGTCATCTTACACATTCAGTTCTTACACATTTAGTTGTCTTTGTGATGTGTGTATTTTACTGTGTTTAGTGTGGTTTATTGTTATACCATCACTGTGTGTTAACCCGTGTCCATGCCGTTCTGTCATTATTTCCAGGGGACCTGCTGTAGGTCCAAGTAAGACTAATTTACTTTGTGTTTATTATTGATTTATTGACACGTGAATGTGTCAATGTGGTGTGTTGTGTTTACTATATTTATGTGGTCTCTGTGACCTGGTGTACTTTGGTTTAGTGTATTGTTGTTGGTCTCAGTGACCCGTATTGATGTGTACATTATTATTACCATACTAGCAGTACCCGGCCACGTGTTGCTGTGGCTCAGCAACGCACATCACAGCAATCTTCCCTGTCCCCCAGTCCTCCCAACCATTCCCCACTCCAACATCCCCTCTTCTTTCCCACCATGCCCCACTCCACTGTCCCTTTGTCTTCCCAACCATTCCCCATTCCCCCATCACCTCGTCCCCACCATCTCAAACTCCCCTGTGCCCTCGTCCTTCCCCCACCATTACCCCCCCTCTCTTGTTCCCTCGTCTTCCCAACCATCTCTCACTTCCGTCCCCTCATCATCCCCATCATTCCCCACTCGCTCACCTGATGCCTTCCCAAATGGTCTGATGTTTCCATAAAAAAATCGGGAACATCAAATGATCTGATGTTCCCATCACTGAAATATAAGAAAAACGGTTAAAAAATGAAATGAAAATATGAAAAAAATAAAAATACACTATTCTCACAAAATGAATGATCTGGTAAACAACACAGCTCAATTCCAACGCAAATCACACAAAATAATTAAATAAAAATGAAAATAAATAAAAATCTAGGAAAATTCAATTTATCAATGCAATCAGAAACATTAAAATGGAATTGTAACATATCTAGTATAGCATGTGTGTTGCTCCTACATGCAACAGATGGCGCTGTTTTTCAAGAAAAGCATAGTTTTACCTGTCGCAGGTGTGGCATCTATACTTACGAAATGAACAGTATGGTAAACAACACAGCTCAAGTCCAACACAATGTCACACAAAATAATTCACTAAAAAATAAAATAAATCGAAATCTATGAAAATAAAATTTATCAATGCAATCGGAAATATTGCCATGGAATTCGTGATATATTTAGTATAGCATGCATGTTGCCATTATGTGCAACAGATGGCGCTGTTTTTGTCAAAAACGCATGTTTTTACCTGTCACAGGGGTGGCATCTATATAGTAGGTATATAAAAAGATGCGCCTATTTGAATGCAAAGTTGTGTCAAAATTTCAAAGCAATTGGTGAAGAACTTTCGGAGATTACAGTGTGTTTTGCCCTTACGTCCAACAGATGGCACTTTAAAAAAAACATTTTTTTTCCTGTCACAGGTGAGGCATATATATAGTAGATATATAAAAATACACGCCTATTCGAATGCAACGTTGTGTCAAAATTTCAAAGCAATCGGTAAAGAGGTTTCGAAGATTTCCCCTCACATGAAAAACACATAAAAAACACAGTTTTTCAGAAAAAAACATGCTTATTTACCGCCACAGACGTGAGATCTATATAATATGTATATAAAAATCTGCTTGGATGCGAATAGAACGTTGTGTGAAAATTTCAAAGCAATCGGTGAAGTACTTTCGGAGATTAGCGGTTTTGAACAAACGAACATTTCCATTTTTATTTATATTGATTGTGTTGACTCAGTGTCGTCAGTGTACTTGCGTTCAGTTAACCTCAAGACGTCAGTGTAACTTCGTGTTCAGTGTCTTGAGAAGTCAGTTAACTTTGTGTTCATTTACTTGAAGCGTCAGTATACTCAGTGTTCAGTTAATCTCAAGACGTCAGTGTAACTTCGTGTTCAGTAACTTGTGCAGTCAGAATATTTGTGTTCAGTATCTTGAGACTTCAGCGTAGCTTGCGTTCAGTATCTCAAGACGTCAGTATACTTGTGTTAAATCATTCTTGAGTGTCTTTGCATTAATTTAAAGTAATTTAATACGCGGTGATTAGTAATCGTATTGACTGATCGATGTTAGTTAAGCAGTCTTAGTGATGCTGAGCTTTAACGTAAATTCTCTCTGAATTAAGTGAGCTGTAAAGCTTTGGCAGATCCTGGTACGATTACTCAGGGATTGCTAAATACCCGTAGCCATTGTTGATTTCATTAACATTTGTTTTGATTGCATGTCTTGGTGACAAAGTAACGTAATCATAATTACTGATTAAAGTAACGTAGTCAATTGAGTGTTGCACGGAAGACTCGTCTCAGTGACAAGTCTGTCAGTTGTTGTCATTCAGTCATCAATCACCCCACGCTGGCCACGGATCTCACAGCTGGCACCAACGTGGGGCCGTGTATTGTTGCAACTATAATCACCCTCATTGATCCCGGATTCACATCTGACACCGACGAGAACCGTTGTCTTTCATTGTATGTTATTGTTACTTGCCACAGTCTCGTCAAGCTGCCATTGCGTCTGAAGTGGTTGCCCCCTTTTTGTTAAGTGTAGACAGGGTCAGCAATACCGCGAGCGGTCCGAACCGGAAGCAGTTGTTCCGGCTAGTTTAGCCATGTCAAGAACCACGTCCGACCGTAACGTAACGTCAGATTATTCTTGTCATGTACCGTTAGCATCAAGTTTTATGAATAAACTAATTGTTAAGTACAAGTGCGTATACGTTCACACCTTCAGACCCTTGCACCCAGTATTGACTTTGCCATTATTTGTGATACTACCGTGATCCATTTTATGTTGCCTGGATTACTTGGATTCGAACTGCGTTCATGGCCATACACATCAAATACAAATTCTAATTTTGTTGTGAGGACCATTCAAGCTACTCTGACGACCTCTCTCTGAGGCTCCTAGAAGCTCTATGACCCAGTGGATAAAGAGTGCCAAGGATTTGGACTCCTGCAGCTGCTCTATGCATCCCTAGTCAGTCATTAAAGTATAATCTGCCCTCAGCATTTGTTTGATGCTAGTTCTGTCCATTCTGACTGAAGTTTCTTGTAACCTATTCACCACAAAAAAGGATAATCTCACAGTTTCTATGCCTGAGGGTCCACCACCCATAATTACCGTCTACCTCTAACTACTCAACAAAAAATCAGCAATTAGAACAATCACAAAATTCGAGTCCCAGACACTACTCTGCTCTCTTACCGAAATCCTTGAACATGTTAATTAAATATCCAGAAACACATTCTCACGGTGTTCTCTATATCCATAAAAACTCTGAATTGCAATGCCAATCCTCAACTTAAGCGGTTCTCAGAAGGCTGAAATAGAACTCACAGTCATAACACCAGCAACAAATATATCTTTGACATTCCTAGAGTGAGGCTCAACCAAAGCAGAAATACAATGTAAATCAAGGCCGCAACTCTGGGCAAGTAACGTTACCACCCACCTTGTCAACAACTTAGCAGCCTGTCCCACGCTATCTAGTGTACCCCATGTTCATAAATCATGTTTGCTTACTGACAACTAATTGATGTGACTTGTATCTTGTTAACTTCGTGATTAAATGTCCTTTGTTGCGGTTAAGTAAATATTGTGTATATAAGGTGTCATATAGTAATTTCGACCCAGTAAGCGTGTGGATTTGACTTTGACTGTCACTCAACCCTAGACATTTTGAACTTATTGATTTGAGGCCAGGAGGTTCACTTACTTAGGGGAAAGTTCTACACCACGAGCCTTACTTTGGATCATAAAATTATAACAAGGCACCAAGAACACAAGGTAGTAAAACTTCTAGTTCCTCTAGGGAAATGTATAAGACCATTGTATGTATTTGTTGTGGAATCAATGCCGACAGTCCTACAAGTGACTGGTCTCGGAGCCACAGCGAGATTCAATAAACAAAATGGGCTTATCTTAGCAGACCACCAGATAAATTTTATATACATAACAGATATTGGCATCCTTACGGGTGCTAATTAAAACAATTCATTTATCTTGGGAGAAACAAACATTAGAAATGTACTTGTTAGAGTCTACAGGAGGGAAGTTAATGTCCCGGCCAGTGTTGCGCTTTAGGGCAACAACTCCTGTTGAGCAGAAATATTCTGAAACTGTCATAGTAGCATGACTGAGCCAAGAACAATCACTCTAAGAAATCAGTCACATAATTGATGATGGACTGGAGTCAGTATATAAACAGTAGGATCTAGACTCTATAGGAAATTTTCCTGAATCACTTAACAAGAGGAAGATTAAGTACTTTCTTAAGGTTGAAATTGAGCACCAGGGGCCTCTATAGTGAGTTAATGCTTGTTGGCCCAAAAGCCACTGGTCATTGTTACACAATCCATGACCGCTGTTGATAAACCAGCAGCCAACGCCATAAACTGTACAGCTTCTCACAACTTAGGAAGCTGATAAAAACCATATACAGGTACAGAAGATGGGCATCTGATAAGGTGTACATCTGTTTATTTACCTGTGCAGCTACTAGATCAGTTTATAAGTAACACCTGATGTGACTGCTCAAGTTATCTCGAAGCCTATAATGCACTGGAAAAAATGTGTAAACGAAATTCCTCCTATCTTGAGCTCCATGGCACGGAGGTTTTATGAAAGAAGATAGATCTCACGGAGCTCCAAACTGTGGTCACAGAAATCGGGTCTAGAATAAATAATCAGCCATTGACTTATATCTCAGGTGGCCAGTAGTCCAGCTCACTTAATGTTTTGCCAGTCTCCGTGGTGTAGTGGTAAGACACTCACCTGGTGTTCTGCAAGCGCTTTGTCATGGGTTCGTATCCTGGCCGGGGAGGATTTACTGAGCACAAATCCTTAACTGTAGCCTCTGTTTAACTGAACAGTAAAATGGGTACTTGGTTGTAAAAACGATTCTTCGTGGGGGTCGTATTCCAGAGACCTGCCCGAGACGCTACTGGTACTAGTGGCTGTAGAAGAATGTAACAACTCTTGTATATATATCTCCAAAAAAACAAAAATGTTCTATGGACCCATGACTCCAGTACCTTCCTTACCAGATGAGGATGTCAGAGATCCCTCATACGTGGGTGATTGAGTTAGTACAAGGGAACAAGCATCTCTCCAACATAATATTTAAGTGGAATGAAATATGGACATGGGAGTACCTAATCTCTCTAAGTGAGCACCATTATGGGATAAATTCCCCATATAACAAAGTTAATATACAACCTGGTGATACTGTTCTGGTGGACTTTGATGGACCAAGGACAGTTAGGAAAAGTCATATGTGTCCACCCAGACAGTCAGGGAATTTTGCGGATCGTTAAAGTTCAGTCTAAAGGAGCTACGTCCTTGAAAACACTAGACAAACTAGTACACTTAGAATCCAAAGGGGGGACTACAGATCCTGGGCAACCCACAGCATTAGCACATGAAACTCTACAAATATCAATACGGCCCATCCGTCAAAGGACAGCCGTACAGAGGTACAAAAAAGAATTGCGTTTGTACTTTCAAACCGATGGGGAGTAAACGTGGTAAATTTTCGCCTTGCCTCAGTCCTAAATAATGAACTCCAAACAATCATTTCCTTCCCATAAAGATGGAAATTTTCCTTCAAAATAGAGTATAGCATGTGTGAGTTATATGCTGTATGAGAGAGCACAAAGCTTATGTCTAGCGATTTATGGAACAAAGTCAAGCCCACCCAGGACATAGAGAATGTTTAGTCAACATATGAACATCATTTTGAAGACACCACCCCAGGAAGGCATCTATAATGGGTTCCATATCAGGATATTTTTAATTAAATCCAATAGCTATAAGCCTATCATGGTAATAGTCCCAAATAAATACATATAAACCAAAAATATTTGTTTAATCAGATAAGGGTGGTTAACGATTGTATAAATTGATCTTTAAAACAGGGTGGGGTGACTATGCCCGCCTAGGTGTGGATATAGCTAGTGTTTAGACGAGTCTACATGGCATGTGTGGTGAGTACACTTCTCTACGGCTCCGAATCCGGGACCCCTGACCTCTCACCAGGAGAGACGGCTCAATACCTTCTACATGCGGAACCTGAGACGCATCTGTGACATTACATGGAGAGACCACGTAACCAACAACACAGTACTCGAGGAAACAGGAATCCCTTCAATGTTCACTCTCCTGAAGCAGAGACGCATGCGAATGCTGGGTCATGCCACACGCATGGAAGATGGCCGCATACCGAAGGACCTCTTGTACGGAGAACTGCCAACAGGAAAGAGGCCCACCAGAAGACCCCAGCTGCGTTTCAAAGACGCCTGAAAACGCGACCCCAAGCACACGAACATCGATATCACCACTTGGGAGGCAGCAGCTGCGGACAGATCTGCCTGGAGATGCAAAAGGCAGAAAAGACTTCAGCAATTAGAGGGTGAACTGAAGAGGTAGGCTGAGGATAATAGACTTTAGAGGAGGACTCGACCACTGTCAGACTCACCCGCTTCGACGTTTGTCTGCGCTCTCAGAGGTCGGGACTGTCATCCTCAGGTTGGATTTCTCAGCCACAGCAGACGTTGCATCCAACTATACCCCCAGGGCACATCCCCATAACCCCACGGGATTGACGGATGCCTACTACTATTAGACGCTACCATGATACTAAACACTCCACCACCAAACGCTAATTTTCAGCCGTTTTCTCATAAACCGTTTAAAAATTATAGGTATGGAAATATAAGATACCAGTGTGAAGTGGGATGTGGAGCCACAGTTGATGGAGCTCGCAGACACCATCACACCAAAACACCAGAACACACTATACACCAGTGTATATCACATCAAACTGTTTAGCTACTCCGTGGACAGGTATTGTGGTGAAATAACATAACTATAAATGAACTAAATAATAAACAAACCAAACAATAAACAACTCGTCACCAGTAGGAAACACCACGTGCTTCAAGCTGTGCGATTTCAGTAGTTTAGGATACCCATGGACCTTTGCATGATCTATTAAAACAGTATAAACATTGAGATACACTGTTTAAAGTAAACTAAGCGTGCCAAACCTTAGAAAAACAGTAGTTAAGTGAAGTGTGAGGCCACGCCGAAGGCACTCCAGCAAAGGAGCCAGTCACCATTATGCAAAATCAAGACCACCTCATTAGTTAACTCCATAAAAATACAGTACTAAGCTCACTGCGAGAGCTACATAAGCCTTAACAATGATCTACTACATGATGAAAGACTTTGAGCACCCGGATTCCTATATTGTATATTATAATATTCATTATAATATATGTTGTGGGAACAGTTCGTGATAATTATTTTTGTCAGGGATCATTGTTAAGATGTTTCACTAATTGTTCTATTTCAGGAACTCGGACATAACACAGGCTTTTAAGCCAACCTCAGTAAGTCAATTACTTGCCACATAATTAACTATAACTAACTAGGTTAACCAATGTTTAGCAAATAAATATTTGAAATATAGTGCAATGGTTTAGAGATAAATACAATATATTATTAAATATGACCGAAAAAGTAAGATTAATAATTCTAACACGAATTTTCTCGATCTTTCTTACGTTTCTTTTCACTGTTGATGGTAATTCAAAGATCAATTCTCCAAAATTCATTTTTATTTCTAGTCTGACGCGACACTCGAGCGCGTTTCGTAAAACTTATTACATTTTCAAAGACTTTAGTTTACACACACACACACAACTTTAACTGAATAGAGCTTATACATCTTTCGAGTTTTTATACCTACATTTGGGTGAAGTGACATGTTACAATAGTTTTGGATGAGGTGAAAATAAACTTTTAACACAAGACAGAACACGAAACAATGAAATACAAACAGGTATTAAAGGTAGGTAACTGCAGAAGGCCTATTTTTATTGGCCCATATTTCTTGATGCTTCTATATTGGAGCGGGGTCTTGAAGTGGGTAGAATATAGTTGTGCATTAATTGGCTGTTGATTGCTGGTGTTGACTTCTTGATGTGTAGTGCCTCGCAGACGTCGAGCCGCCTGCTATCGCTGTATCTATCGATGATTTCTGTGTTGTTTGCTAAGATTTCTCTGGTGATGGTTTGGTTGTGGGAAGAGGCTATATGCTCCTTAATGGAGCCCTGTTGTTTATGCATCGTTAAACGCCTGGAAAGAGATGTTGTTGTCTTGCTTATATACCGAGTTTTTTGAGGCTTACAATCCCCAAGAGGGCATTAGAAGGATTAGACGACGTTGGTCTCTTTTAAAACGTTCTGCTTTGTGTCTGGAGAGTTTCTCATGAGTAGGCTGGCCGTTTTTTTGGTTATATAGTAAATTATCAGTTGTATGTTCTGATTTTTGTCTGTAGGGATAACGTTTCTACTGACAATATCTTTCAGGACCCTTTCCTCCGTTTTATGGGCTGTGGAAAAGAAGTTCCTGTAAAATAGTCTAATAGAGGGTATAGGTGTTGTGTTAGTTGTCTCTTCAGAGGTTGCATGGTGTTTCACTTTCCTTCTTATGATGTCTCCCACGAAACCATTGGAGAAGCCGTTGTTGACTAGGACCTGCCTTACCCTACAGAGTTCTTCGTCGACTTGCTTCCATTCTGAGGTGTGGCTGAGAGCACGGTCGACATAAGCGTTAACAACACTCCTCTTGTACCTGTCCGGGCAGTCACTGTTGGCATTCAGGCACATTCCTATGTTTGTTTCCTTAGTGTAGACTGCAGTGTGGAAAACTCCGCTCTTTTCCATGACTGTTACATCTGGAAAGGGCAGCTTCCCATCCTTCTCCATCTTGTAAGTGAAATGCAACACAGAATTCTGCTCAAATGCCTCCTTCAGCTCCTGCAGATGTCTGACATCAGGTACCTGTGTAAAAATGTCGTCAACATACCTGCAGTATATGGCTGGTTTCAAGTTCATGTCGACTAAGACTTTTTGCTCGATGGTACCCATGTAGAAGTTTGCAAACAGGACACCTAGGGAAGAACCCATGGCGACCCCATCTACTTGCTTATACATGTGCCCATCCGGGCTCAAGAAGGGTGCCTCTTTAGTACAAGCTTGGAGTAGTTTCCTCAGAATATTTTCTGGTATGTCAAGAGGAGTACAGGCTGGATCACGATACACTCTGTCGGCTATCATCCCGATTGTCTCGTCCACAGGTACGTTGGTAAACAGCGATTCTACGTCCAACGAGGCTCTTATCCCTGTGGCCCGTGTGCCCCGCAGTAAGTCAACAAATTCCTTTGGAGACTTCAGGCTGATGGCGCAAGGAACATAAAGAGTCAGCAGGCCGTTGAGTCGCTTCGCCAGTCTGTACGTGGGTGTGGGTATCTGGCTAATGATTGGCCGAAGTGGGTTTCCAGGCTTGTGTGTCTTGACATTTCCATACGCATATCCAGGTTTATATTCCCCAATAATCTTTGGCAGGTGGAGTCCAGATTTCTTGGCATTCACAGTTTCGATCAATTTGTTGACCTTTGCTTTCAGTTCGGCTGTAGTGTCCTTCGTTACCCTTTGGAATTTAGTTTGGTCAGAGAGTATGAGGTTCATTTTCGCCAGATATTCGTCTTTTTTAAGAATGACGTATATTGGCGACTTGTCGCCTCTCCTGAAAACTATCTCCTTGTTCTCACGAAGGCTCTTAGCTGCCGCTTTGAGCTCAGAGGACAGTATGGTGCTTCTGTAGTTGCTTCGATTCTTTCCTCCTTCCGCAATAAGTTCTGCTTGCAAGGTATCTTTGGTGGTGACCTTCTTTTGTGCTTCGAGGTCGAATATGTCGTCCAACAGAATCTCCAACTCCACTTTCCGGGCCATCTCACTCGGTCTGGGCATAACGTGACAGTTTATACCCAGATTTAGGAGAGTGACTTGGTCCTCAGTGAGGTTGATTCCTGCAAAGTTCAGGAAGCCATCTCTTGGTCGTGGAATTGCCATAGGTCCTCCATATAACGTTGTTTGTTTCTTGATTATCCTTGTTTCAATGCTGAGGTGATGTCGGTCTGTGAGGATGTCGAGGTGTTGTTCAATGCGAGTATGGAGACTTTCGTCGATGTTGCTGTTTCTCCATTCGTTTGTAGCATGAAGTAGTTGCGCTTTGTTGTCTTTGATTTCATTTTCTGCCTTGTATATCTGAACACGAATCAGATCTTGGCGATATTTTATCGTGAAGGCTTGATTCCTTGCTGCTGGGTCGTGCGTTTTAATATTAGTATATTTTGGTAGCAGTCTTTCCTGTAGACATATATTATTAAATATGACCGAAAAAGTAAGATTAATAATTCTAACACGAATTTTCTCGATCTTTCTTACGTTTCTTTTCACTGTTGATGGTAATTCAAAGATCAATTCTCCAAAATTCATTTTTATTTCTAGTCTGATGCGACACTTGAGCGCGTTTCGTAAAACTTATTACATTTAATAGATAAATACAAATATACATTTTGCAATAGATAAATTCACAACGATAAAATATTAAGTCTGGTCATTGTTGATAATATCATTCATGTGTACAAAATACCAGAATTAAAAATAAAAGCTGAAACTAATATTTTATATTAATTTTCAGTGCATGCTGTGTTTTACATATATTTAATTTTACCGTAAAGTACTGAATTTTATTTCATCCGGCAGGTAAAATGAATGCAGCACTATTCCTGCTGCGTCTCCCTAAATGTGAGCCACCTAGAGAACACGGAGACAACCCATACAGTCCACTATAGCACGAAGACGACTACAGTTTACTTAGTGGCAACTGGATATGATTACTATCACTCTAAACAGCTAAAAATGTTGCTATCGTTCTTTTTATTAAGTAATACATCTTTCTATTTTAATCATTCTTAGGAAATCAAATAAAATCTATAAACCTAACATTCAGTGAAATTCAAGAAATCACCAACATTATAGAATTTTCAGTTATATTTCTTGCATAAAATTTCATACAAGAGTACAGAGCAAGGTAGAGCATGGCAGACCTTTTGCAGGAAGATTACCTTGTCTTCCTTATACATTTCACAGAATGACGGGGTGTGTGGAACCACTCATATTTTAGCAGATAACACTGTCATGTCGGATCCAGACCAGAGACAATCGCAGCGCATCTAAAGACTCACCCCTCTCATAGTCACTTTCCCTGTCCTCGCCACTACACTCGAAGTTGAGGTCTATGCCACTCCACCATCTCTTTTGCAATAAATATTATGCAATTAATATTAAGTGAAATACCAACTCTATATATTATGCAATTATAGTAAGTCATCAAAGACCACTTACCTATGTTTGTGTTAATAATTGTTATTTGAATTGGAATAGAAAGTACCAGAACTGAAATTGAGCATTGACTGAAGAGTAAATCGATCTCACAGGCTCAAAAACTGCAATTAATCAGCAGTTCATCCCTGCACATCTATAACAATACTGAATTGGGGTACTGAGATTATGGGTTGATATTTATGGGCGCTCGTGAGTGAAGGACTTGATAGACTTTCCTGTCACTACAGAGGGAATTGATTTGATACATTATCTTGCAAGCTATGGACATATGCAATGTCCAAATGTGATATATTTTCTGAAATGCTGAGCCACGGAAGATAATTGGCATAAAGATCCTTATTTGCTCAAGAAGAAGATTTGTAGAGGCAAAATTTTGTCAAAGGTAAATAACCTTAAATCTAAGTTAATTCCTATCCTGAAAAAAACAAGTTAAGTTTGTGAGGGAATCTAGATTCCCTCAGCTAGTTTCCTAGTTTCTAGATTAGGCTAGTCGCTCTAGAAACTGAAGCTTTCAAACTAACATATACTTGTGGGGTGTTGAATGAAAGCTTATGTTATGGACTATCATTTGGGAGTAGTCAGAAGTCTGTGATTGCTCTGTAGAGAGAATTCCAGAAATTTTCCTGTTTCTGTGAAATAGGATGAGGAGGGGAGAGTGTAGTGGTACGGGAGGTACTTGACTCTCCCAACGGTTTACAGGGGGGGGGGAGGGACAGTGGGGTGAACGTTGCCTTTCCCCCCCCCCCCACCTTGTGAGACAGTACGCCACTGTCTTTTAGGCCTCCCCCTCCTTGTGACGTCACGGGACGCTCGAGGGTGAGTGAGCCTGTGATTGGAGTAGGCAAGTGTGCTCCAAGCCGAGTTTTGGCGCGAAGGGCTGTGATGGGGAGCGGCACGAGGGAGCCGTGCCGGCTTTGGGCTGATTGGTCAAGACAAGGAAGGGGGGGAGATATGGGCATTTTGAGTTTCCCCAGCCCGGGAAATCGGCAGTCTGAGGAGGGTAGCAGGTGGACGAGGACGTGTCTGGGTGGAGGGGGGGGAGTTTTCCCCCTCCACCCCGTTAATCGCGGATGTTACCGTGTTGTCTAGCAGGGATGGCACTCCCGCCATCCCGGGTTGTGTCTAGGCCCAAATTTGCGTGAAATTGGGGCCGATGTGACAAACTAAGAGACAGTTGCAGTGTTAACCCATGAGGCAGATGGCAGAGCCTCATGGTGTATAAGATTGATCCCTCATCCCTCGGGTCTGAGCATCCTGTCTAGTGGCAATGGACAATTGGTGTTGGTCAGTGTAAGTGAGTGTGATATTACAGGCCCCTGTTGGATTTTTGGATTCCGCCAGCCTGTGTCAGTGTGGGGACGCCGCTGGCCATTGTCACTCCAGTGTAGAGCAAGGCAGGCTCTGGTTTGATGGGGTTGTTAGTGATTCCCCATCCGCGTGTGTACGCCTGTGGGTGGCAGCCTGCCAGCCCGAGGCACCCATGTGCGCGGCCACCCCAGGCTGCTCGCAGCCACCCGCGTCGCCCACCTTGGCCAGCTGCCCGGGGGAGCCACCCCAGGCCACCCGCGCAGCCAAACCCCACCCCACCCCGCGCACCAGCTCAGCCGGGTGGGGTGCTATGACGTCATGCGCTACCCGTGGCCACCCCCAGGCCACCCAGCCGCTTGGCCCGCGCGCCGGCTACCACCACCCCACCCCCCCCCCTCTAAGCTCGGGAGGGGCGCTGTGGGCCACACGGCGGCCACATGCCTTGGCCACTTTCCCGGGACAGCCTAGGGCCACATCTTGTCGACGCATGAGGAGCAACCTAAGTGTTGACAGCTAGGGTGGTAGTGACCTGGGAAATGAGTAAAAAAATAAGGAGAGTACACGGGACCACACTGTAGTATTATAATGTATATATATATATATATATATATATATATATATATATATATATATATATATATATATATATATATATATATATATATATATATATATATATATATATACAGACTGACTAGAGTATGTAACCGGTCAGTGTAGAGATTTACCATATAAGTGATCCAGCCTGTCGATTCTATATAATCGCTCAAACTGGATTAATGCCATAGAGTACCATAAATTATAATCATTAGAGGTAGGCAGGCCAGGTTGCAGGGATGTCAGTGGGTACCCTTGAGGTCTGTGTAGTTAGTTACATTTACCTGATGATATAATTTGCATTGATTATGTGAATGCCATTTCTATGTGTTCATTTGCACGTTTATGTACTGTGTTGTGTGGTGAGTCAGTAGATGTGATGGCTGACTGATTGCCTAATGATGTCATTAGCATGTGGGGTATGCTGACGGCATCATTATGTTGCAGGTTTGTGCAGTGTTGTTATCAGTTTATACGATATTATTGCTGCCCTGAGAGCTGTGTTGAGGGTTTTAGGGACCTCTAGGATTATTCAGGGGAATTCACAGTACTTAATGAGAGCAGGCAATTGATGGGTTAATTGCCTTGCTGAGGTAAGTGAGTGTTCACAGTAGTCCTTTGCAACGTGTGCAAGATAAGGGGGGGGGGGCAGTAATATTGGTATACTCTTGTGTGTTGCACAACCATGTGTCATTATTGTGTGGGCACAGTAATTAACGAGTTGCAGTAGCCGCAACCATATATGGGCAGTGCATTTGTGTTGTTGCATGCCATTGTAGTGTGACCTATGTAACACTGGGGTTACTTTGTTTCTTTAAGTTGTGTTGAGGACTTAAGAATTCAGTGAGTTAATAATTGGGGAATTAACTGGATAAGGGGTGCACACTTATTGTGGAGTGAGTGAGGGCTGTTATGAGAGAGATCAGAGTTGAGCTTGAGTGAGATACGTCTCGGGAGCAATTAATTGTCCATGTGACAACTAATTGACCACTCTAGCTAATTATGTATTTAGCCTTCTCATCGTGAATTCACGTAGTGGGAGAGGATCTGTCAGAGGCTGTCAGTATTTGTGTTAATGTAATTTGCTCGAGACTAATTACCTTTCAGGGGTATAGCAATTAGTAGCTCAGGTTAATTAGTGGAGTAATTAACATTGGAGAGCTCCGATGACTCAGTAAAGCGAGGTCATGGAGCTAGCATAAATTGTTGTATTAATCATATTCTGTCTGAGGACAGTGGATTAGTGGCAAATCTTGTTAATTAGGGGTAATTAACTCCTTTCCCGTGAATTCACAGTGTTTGATGAGAACTGCTTAGGCAGTGCGGAGTGAGACGTATTTATGGATGATTAATTATCGGTCCTCGTGACAGTTAATTAATTGTTCAGTATTTATTAGGGTAATTAACACTCACTAGTAAATTTTTGACACAGACTGTTGAGAAGCTACCAAGTTAGGGTAGGCTTAATTAACGTAACTCAATGGGGATGTAATTAGTGGTCCGTTTGACCTTAATTGAGAATTACTCACTGAATACTTGCAAGGAGTCAAGTGTGATGTAATATAAGTTTGAGTTATTGTTAACAAGAGAGAGACAAGTGTTAATGATTAACGTAGAGCATCATCATGTTGTTGTCTAGTGTGAGACAATTGTTTGTGATTACCGTAGTACTTTGTTGCTGACTGCTGCGTTCAGTCAATTAACGTAATTAATCACTTACGGCAATTTCTTTTGGTTGTCGTCTGGTGACGAGAGTAGAGTAATCTAGGGATTTGTGGAGCTGTGTCCCAGAATCCCGCCTTGCCTGTCTTTGTTACTGTTTACAACAGTAACAAAGGACCCCCCCCCCCCTATCACACTGGGTTGTGATAGGGGGGGGGGTCACTGTTGGACTACCCGCCTAGTTACGTGGGTCTCTCCTGGGGGGGCGGGAGGACCCCTAAGTTTGTGATTATAGTAGCTGTCAGGGAAACCGAGACACTATTGATTGCATGCTTGTGTCTTCAGTGGATATCCTTCATTTGTTCAGTTAGTTCATGTTGTCAGCCCGAAGTGTCAGCAAGATGGAGTCTGCTGTCACTTCTTGAGGAGCTGTTGAATAGCTGTGTTGCAAATGTCACTTGATGTACAATAACGTAACCATTCGCTGTGGTGTAACTTAGTCTGTGATATATTTCTTTGATTTGCAATATTGCGTCATCAGTGGGCACACCTGTGTTCAGGTTAGTTCAGTATGCAGCCTTACAGCAAGGGTTGCTATTTAGCTGTTTGTTATCGTGCCACTGGATGGACATTAACGTAACGTAAACTCGGTAATGTAGTAGTTAGTCTCTTGTTATTAGTAAATTGTTATGTTATAGAAAACGGTCTTTGATGTCAACCCTTCAACCATATTATTCCACCATATTTCTGCATATTATTAAATGTTGATGTGATCTTAATATGACGGCTGTTCTTGGGAATTTGAATTCCAATTCATAGCGCCACATCAAATATAAATATTTGATTGTGAGAACCCGTCGGTTACCCTTTATTAGTTTTAACGTCCTGTTTAACTAGGAGGAGCCAGCGGCCTATTTTGGACAGGTTTTCACCCCTGGTGGTGGAGGCCTGGCGGTTTGCTCCCGCTTTTCCTTTTTCTATTGGACTCATGCTTAACTGCCGTGAGCAGCCTTTAAACTTGTAGTCCACCTCCTAAGGGAGGTAGGCGTAGAAAAAAATCTCACAGAGTTCATCCATTGAGCCTGCGTATTCCTTAAAGGAACTTGCTTTTAATTTAAGAAAATTGTATAAATAAACAAATTATAATATATTTATGATAGAAGTTCCCTTCGGGAATCTAATTTTCAAAATAAAAATGAAAACCAAAGATAAAACAAATATATTGTAAAAACTTTTACTTTTGAGTCAAAACCATGACGTTTCGAATACGACCTTATTCATCATCATATCTAAAAGAAACAGAAGTCACAATAAAATAAATAGCAAAACAATGTGACTTAAACTTTGTACCGTTTTGTTTTTCTTTGTTTTGCGCCCTCATATGCATGGTATATTGAGAGACACCATATTTGGTATCCATAATGGTAGTTTGTCACAGTAGGTATTATGAAATATATCACAGATAATGTGAATTGCATTGTTTGATGCCATATGTGAAGTGTGTTTTGGGACACTATATGAATTGTGTAACACCTTAAGTTGTGTATTATATGTTCAATATGTGACATTGTGTGATGTGTTCAATATGTGACATATTGTGATGTGTTTAATACGTGACGTAGTGTGATGTGTCATAAATGTGGAGTACTGAGTGATACCATAAATGTATTATGTTGTGTGTCATTCTACGTGTTCCGTAATGTGTGATGCCTGAACAATTAAGCAATTTTCTTCCTTATATACATAGTGAATTATTTAGCAAAATATATGTAATGTGTTGCGCTACTGTATGATTATTATGTTAAGTGCATATTTCTTTTAAATAATGTTACAATAAATGTTGACCATTTGATTGTGTTTTAGGCAGGCTGGGGAACTTAGACATCCTTAGTGCAATGTGTTCTACTATAAAATAACAATATTCTATTTCGTTACAACATAAGTGTGGTGTGTTGTGTGATTTGAGTGCTATATAGTGTTGGGATGCATAAGTGTGACTCATACCTAAATAACCTCTGGCGTTGACGTCTGCTCCAGCGTCGAGGAGGACCTTCACAGTGTTGTCGTGACCACCACCGGCTGCCCTGTGAAGGGCTGTCCCGCCTGTCAACAGACACCACAATTGTTATTATGAATAAACTATCCCGATTCTATAGGTTTCTATAAATTGTTGAAATAAACAATCCTTGATTAACAACTTTTATACTATTTAAGTGAAATACCAACTCTAAATATTATGCAAATCGTTTTTCCTTTGCATGAATAATAGACGATAATTGTGTTAAAAAGTGATCAGAATAGATCACCATTAAAGATATCAAACAAACCAACGGTTATTATTTGATAACTTATTGCTTGTAACGAGAGAGTCAGTGGTGGTATTATTATTCAAATCAATTAAAAACTTTATTTGAAAAAGTACAATACATTAGTAATTTAATAAAAAAACAGTAACAGAACAGCAAGTAGATTTTGCCATTACCAGGATCAGGAACTTAACTGGTAACAACTTATACAAATAATTTCAACGCTGGCAAGACTAAACAGATGTATAGCAATCTAAATTCAATATTATATTTTAGGCCTAAATTGATTGACAATTATCCAAAAAATTGAAAGATGATATATTGTAAAGATAATATGTATTTCACAAATATAAGGTAGTGAGACAATTTGTCATAGAACTAATATAACCTAATAATACCATGACATTAAATATATCAGCACACCCTCAGTATTTAACATCAACACAATCTGTGCCTATCCTGCCTCAAAATGACCCCAAATTCACAGCTCAAATAGCCTTGGTCTGATTTTAGTTGGACCTAAAAATGCCTATCCATAATCCATCTCTCTGTGACATTATTTCTTTAATCATTTCAAATATCCAGCAGGGGCTCCCCCTTAAATTAAGATATTCAGAACCCCACAAGAGATGAACATACTAAGGTGAACCGATAGCTCCAGCATTGTAAAATGACCTTTAATAAGTGTCCTACACGCGCAACTCCATCAGTCTCCTGAGACTGATGGATGCCTATTACTACTACTACTACTACACTATTAAGGCTCGGCAATAAAATGTTGGTAATACTAGTGTGAGGTAAGAAAAACATTGTTGCTATCATTTAACCAAAGTAACTATAAATGGAATCTAAAAGTTGCTATTTGACGATACTTGATGGAGGAAAGAGAAACAAGAAAAGAAAAAAGAAATGAATTATCTTCGCTAATTAATATTATTGTAATTTATGATATCCTGCTTCACACCAGTTGACAACTAACCATACTAACCTGAGAGGAGAGCATTATTTTGTTATCATTGTCAGAGAAGCAAGATGATCACTGAGGATATCCTTCATCAACCAAGTTGCTATATGATCACACAAGCTCGAGACAAGGAAAACAAAGAGTTGACAATGTTAGTTAAACAATATTACTAATAAAGATATAATGGATCCCACCAGTTGTTATCTGAACAAAATGTCTTGTGACTGAAGCAAACATGTGTTGACTACATACTTATAACATCATAAGATAGTTCTTGAATCTCACAATTGTTAGCTGACCATTATATATTGATACAAAAGCAGGAGGGTGTCATTAATCTCAGTTATATATGACGTACATATTTTCTACATAACACCAGTCACTGTACTAACCTGCAACTAGAGCATCAAGGTGACATTATTGTTGTACTTCGATTTATATAGATAATTAAAACTCCAGAAGAACTATTGCCCATAGTATATAGTCCTGTATATTTTCAACGTTTATTATGTGATCTGGTAATCACATCAATAACTCCTATTTACAAAACAATATTTACCTATGTATTTTCAGAATATAAACTTATCCAGTATGAACCAGAGTGACGACACGTGATTTAAGGGAAGAAAGCATTAATTAGGATTTTTGTGCGGCTTATTATAATGTTCAGCCTTAATATGTTATGTTCTCTTCTATCATGTTCAGCCTTAGCATGTTATATGTTGTTCATGTTCAGCCTTAACATGTTATATGTTCTTAATAATGTTGAGTCTTAGCATGTTATGTGTTCTTCATCATGTTCAGCATTAACATGCTATGTTCATTCTTCATTTATTACGTTAGAGTGAAAGCAACATATGACGGTAAGGTGTCTAGTATTTGCCTTGATATAGTCTTTGATGAGGAGCCACGTATGACGACGGAGGGAACCATCAGAGGTGATAACCAGCATTTGTCATTCATAGTAAGTGAAGCTAGTGTATGAGAAAGAGTAAAGGGTAACTGCAGGTTTAGCAGTGAGGGGCAGTGAACTCCACACTCATGCTTGGATAAGCAATATCTGAAGAAGTTTAACTCAGAAAGTAGTTTGACTTGAGGGTGAAGAGTTTGCCCTTGTAATTATTGTGTTTGAAGATGTCTGGGGTCTGTGTGTTCCAGTAGCAGCAATCTCAATCATTCTAAAGTATTGATAAATAACAGAGAAGTCATCGATAATGTGGAAAACTCGTTAGTTTTAGTAAGGAGATTAGTGAGGCTTAATCCATACATGCATTGATGGACAGTTAAAGTTTATCATATTATTCAAAATCATTATCTATCTATCTATCTATCTATCTATCTATCTATCTATCTATCTATCTATCTATCTATCTATCTATCTATCTATCTATCTATCTATCTATCTATCTATCTATCTATCTATCTATCTATCTATCTATCTATATAGACATCTGCAGGAGCTGAAGGAGGCATTTGAGCGGAATTCTGTGTTGCGTTTCACTTATGAGATGGAGAAGGATGGGAAGCTGCCCTTTCTAGATGTAACAGTCATGGAAAGGAGTGGAGGTTTCCACACTGCAGTCTACACTAAGGAAACAAACATAGGAATGTGCATCAATGCCAACAGTGACTGCTCAGACAAGTACAAGACGAGTGTTGTTAACGCTTATGTCGACCGTGCTCTCAGCCACAGCTCAGGATGGAAGCAAGTCGATGAAGAACTCTGTAGGGTAAGGCAGGTCCAAGTCAACAACGGCTTCTCCAATGGTTTCGTTGAAGACATCATAAGAAGGAAGGTAAAACGCCATGCAACCTCTGAAGAGACAACTAACACAACACCTGTACCCCCTATTAGACTATTTTACAGGAACTTCTTTTCCACAGCCCATAAAACGGAGGAAAGGGTCCTGAAAGATATTGTTAATAGGAACGTTATCCCTACAGACAAAAATCAGAAGATACAGTTGACGATTTACTCTAAAACCAAGAAAACTGCCAACCTACTCATGAGAAACTCTCCAGACACAAAGTTGAATGCTTTGAAAGAGACCAATGTCGTCCATGCCTTAAAATGCCCACTTGGGGACTGTAAGCCTCAAAGAACTCAGTTTATAGGCAAGACAACATCTCTTTCCAGGCGATTAACGATGCATAAGCAACAGGGCTCCATTATGGAACATATAATCTCTTCCCACAACCAGACCATCACCAGAGAAGTCTTAACAAAAAACACGGAAATCATCGATTGATACAGCGATAGGAGGCGGCTTGATATCTGCGAGGCACTACACATTAAGAAGTCAACACCAGCCAATTAATGCACAACTATATTCTACCCACTTCATGACTCCGCACCAATATAGAAGCCTGAAGAAATATGGGCCAATAGGCCATTTGCATTTACTTCCATTCTTCTCCTTTAAGTTTACTTAATATTACCCAATATTTCGTGTTGTATCTTGTGTTGAAAGTTTGTTTTCACCTCATCCAAAACTCTTGTAACACATCATCTCACCCAAATGCAGGTATATAAAATGAAAAGCCGTTTGAATTATATCATAGTATGAAATCTGTTTTAGTGTTTGCAGGTTATAGTTGTGTGTGTGTAAACTAAAGTCTTTGAAAATGTAATAAGTTATTACGAAACGCGTTCAAGTGTCGCGTCAGACTAGAAATAAAAATGAATTTTGGAGAACTGATTTTTCAAATACCATCGACAGTGAAAAGAACCATAAGAAATATTGAGAAAATTCGTGTTAGAATTATTAATCTTACTTTTTCGGTCATATTTAATAATATATGTGTACAGGAAAGGCTGCTACCACAATATATACTAATATATATATGTCGTACCTAGTAGCCAGAACGCACTTCTCAGCCTACTATGCAAGGCCCGATTTGCCTAAAAAGCCAAGTTTTCATGACTTAATTGTTTTTCGACTACCTAACCTACCTAACCTAACCTAACCTAACTTTTTCGGCTACCTAACCTATACTAACCTATAAAGATAGGTTAGGTTAGGTTAGGTCGGGTTGGTTAGGTTCGGTCATATATCTACGTTAATTTTAACTCCAATAAAAAATAATTGACCTCATACATAATGAAATGGGTAGCTTTATCATTTCATAGGAAAAAAATTTAAGAATATATAGTAATTCAAGAAAACTTGGCTTATTAGGCAAATCGGGCCTTGCATAGCAGGCCGAGTACGACGTTCTGGCTACTAGGTACGACATATATATATATATATATATATATATATATATATATATATATATATTTCATTGAATATGACCGCATATTCTGTATTTATTATTTTCTGGTTTAGGGCTTCTATCCCTCTAACTATTTTCTTAGCATCAGGGCTTAATTGGAATAGGAGTTCTCCAAAACTCATTTTCGTACTTTTAAGGTGAAGAAAAGAAGTGATTTACTATAGAGTGTATTACACTTATTTGTATAATTTGCACGACGTTTCGAACCTCCATGGTTCATTCTCAAGTGAACAATCTTACAATACTAGTTGATTTTATACCCGCATTAGGTCAGGTGATAATACAATGAAGGTGAAAAACATGGGGGGATACATAAGGGATAAACATAGGGGCTGCAGAAGGCTTATTGGCCCATACGAGGCATCTCCTATCTAAACACAAAGATTAATCCAGTGTAATTGGCCTGTTATGTTGGACATTGTCTTCTGTGTTGGCATCGATATGTTCTTGTCTTGTCCTTACTCTCATGGTGGGTAGAGTAAATAGTTCCGTGATTTGGGTGTTCATGGTAGGTCGCTCTATTCTTATGTGAATTGCCTCAAGAATTTGTAATCTTCTTGAATCTTGGGTTTTGTCTATTATGCAAGTATTCTTGTTCAACATTTCTCTTGTTAGAGTAATGTCATGGGCTTGTCTCATGTGATTCCTAGGGGCACCAGATTGAAGATGGCATGTCAAACGCCTCGTCAGCTTGGTCGACGTCATACCTATGTACTTACATTGAAGGTTACATCCTTCGTGGGGGCAAGTGTACATGTATACAACGCTTGACTGCTGTAGAGGGTTCTCCGTCGGCTTCGGGCTGTTTTTGATAAGGAGTTCGGAAGTCTTCTTGGTTTTGTAGAATATTATCAGGTTTATGTTTTGGTTAGGAGTAGTGCTTTTTACTCCTTTACGGATTATTTCTTTCATTATTCTTTCCTCTTTTATATGTTCACTGTGCATGGTTGATTTGTAATATAATTTTATTGGGGGTGTTGTGGTTTCTGTTCTAGGTTCTGAATTATACCAACGGTCCAAGTGTCTTCTTATAGCAGCGTTTATTTCCGCGTTGCTATATCCGTTGTTCACCAATACCTGAGTTACTCTTTCAAACTCTCTACTCACGTTGCTCCATTCAGAGCAGTGGGTAAGCGCTCGACGAATATAAGCATTGAGAACACTGGCTTTGTATCGTTGGGGGCACTCACTTCTACCGTTCAGGCATAATCCTATGTTGGTGGGCTTGGTATATACGTTGGTGCTTAAAGAGGTTCCTGTTTTTGTTATTAGTACATCCAAGAATGGCAGACTGTTATTTTCACTATTTTCATGTGTAAATCGGAGTACTGACTCTCTCTCTAGGTGTCTTTTTAGGTCAATTAGTTCATCTGAGTCTTTTACTATTACGAATATGTCATCTACATAACGGCAGTATACAGTTGGTTTTTGTCTGCTACTGAAGACCCTATCTTCGATGGTTCCCATATAAAAATTAGCAAATAAAACTCCTAAGGGGGAGCCCATTGCTACTCCGTCTATCTGTAAATACATGTCTCCTTGTGGACTGATGAAAGGGGCTTCCTTTGTACAAGCTTCGAGAAGACTTTTCAAGTGTGGCTCAGGTATGTCTAATTTGGGGGTGCTCTCGTCTCTGTATACTCTGTCCAGTATCATTCCTATGGTTGTGTCGACTGGGACGTTGGTAAAAAGGGATTCAACGTCCAGGGAAGCGATGATTCCATCGGGCTGGGTAGATTTGATCAATTCTAGGAAATCTGCTGATGATTGTAGACTAAACTTACTTGGAGTGTATGGAGTTAGGAGTTCATTGAGTTTTTTTGCCAGGTGATAAGTTGGGGTTGGTATTTGGCTGATTATAGGGCGTAGTGGGTTACCTGGTTTATGCGTCTTAACATTGCCGTAGGCATATCCTAAGCCATAGTCGCCTTGAAGTTTATTGAAATGCACACTACCTTTCTTTGCGTTGATTGCTGTAATTGTTTTGTTTACTTTCCGCTTAAGGTCTTCTACGGGGTTCCTCGTGATTCGTTGAAATTTGGAGTCGTCACTTAGGATGTCACTAATTTTGTTCATGTATTCATGGGTAGGAATCAATACATATGCTGCTGTTTTGTCGGCTTTTCTTATTGTTACGTCTTTCAGATTTTTTAGTTGTTTCGCTGCTTCTTTGAGTCGTGGGGTTAAGATTGTAGATGAATATGTTCCTCGTTTTTTCCCTGCTTCTGCAAGTAGTTCAGCTTGAAGTGTGTCCGTGGTGATGACTTTTTTGTTGTCTTCTAGCTTATGGATATCGTCCAGAAGCATTTCGATTTCCAGGCGTTTTTGATGCATCTTTGGTTTAGATAAGAATTGACAATTTAGACCAAGATTTAAGAGGTCTCGTTGGTCCTGGGTAAGATCATAAGAAGTCAGGTTAAAGTAGCCATCTTTAGGACGAGGGATTTTTAGCTGTCCACCGTTTAGGGATGTTAACTTACGGAGTGTCTTTGTTTCTACAAGAGTTTTATGTTGTTGTTTCAGGTTAAATAGTTCACTGTTGATGGTTTGCTTGAGTTGGATAGGGATGTCGTACTGGGTCCATTTGTTTAACAGATGCTCCGCCTGCTCTATAAAGGTTTGGAGGGCTTCCTTCTTCTTGTTTAGTTGATGCCGAATGAGCTCTTGCCTATACCTATAGGTAAACTCTGTATTGCGGACTGCTGGGTCATGTGGGTTTATATTGGTGTATACTGGCAGCAGGTTTTCTTTCAAACATGTTTCATTGAATATGACCGCATATTCTGTATTTATTATTTTCTGGTTTAGGGCTTCTATCCCTCTAACTATTTTCTTAGCATTAGGGCTTAATTGGAATAGGAGTTCTCCAAAACTCATTTTCGTACTTTTAAGGTGAAGAAAAGAAGTGATTTACTATAGAGTGTATTACACTTATTTGTATAATTTGCACGACGTTTCGAACCTCCATGGTTCATTCTCAAGTGAGAATGAACGTTCATTCTTCACCTTAAAAGTACGAAAATGAGTTTTGGAGAACTCCTATTCCAATTAAGCCCTAATGCTAAGAAAATAGTTAGAGGGATAGAAGCCCTAAACCAGAAAATAATAAATACAGAATATGCGGTCATATTCAATGAAACATGTTTGAAAGAAAACCTGCTGCCAGTATACACCAATATAAACCCACATGACCCAGCAGTCCGCAATACAGAGTTTACCTATAGGTATAGGCAAGAGCTCATTCGGCATCAACTAAACAAGAAGAAGGAAGCCCTCCAAACCTTTATAGAGCAGGCGGAGCATCTGTTAAACAAATGGACCCAGTACGACATCCCTATCCAACTCAAGCAAACCATCAACAGTGAACTATTTAACCTGAAACAACAACATAAAACTCTTGTAGAAACAAAGACACTCCGTAAGTTAACATCCCTAAACGGTGGACAGCTAAAAATCCCTCGTCCTAAAGATGGCTACTTTAACCTGACTTCTTATGATCTTACCCAGGACCAACGAGACCTCTTAAATCTTGGTCTAAATTGTCAATTCTTATCTAAACCAAAGATGCATCAAAAACGCCTGGAAATCGAAATGCTTCTGGACGATATCCATAAGCTAGAAGACAACAAAAAAGTCATCACCACGGACACACTTCAAGCTGAACTACTTGCAGAAGCAGGGAAAAAACGAGGAACATATTCATCTACAATCTTAACCCCACGACTCAAAGAAGCAGCGAAACAACTAAAAAATCTGAAAGACGTAACAATAAGAAAAGCCGACAAAACAGCAGCATATGTATTGATTCCTACCCATGAATACATGAACAAAATTAGTGACATCCTAAGTGACGACTCCAAATTTCAACGAATCACGAGGAACCCCGTAGAAGACCTTAAGCGGAAAGTAAACAAAACAATTACAGCAATCAACGCAAAGAAAGGTAGTGTGCATTTCAATAAACTTCAAGGCGACTATGGCTTAGGATATGCCTACGGCAATGTTAAGACGCATAAACCAGGTAACCCACTACGCCCTATAATCAGCCAAATACCAACCCCAACTTATCACCTGGCAAAAAAACTCAATGAACTCCTAACTCCATACACTCCAAGTAAGTTTAGTCTACAATCATCAGCAGATTTCCTAGAATTGATCAAATCTACCCAGCCCGATGGAATCATCGCTTCCCTGGACGTTGAATCCCTTTTTACCAACGTCCCAGTCGACACAACCATAGGAATGATACTGGACAGAGTATACAGAGACGAGAGCACCCCCAAATTAGACATACCTGAGCCACACTTGAAAAGTCTTCTCGAAGCTTGTACAAAGGAAGCCCCTTTCATCAGTCCACAAGGAGACATGTATTTACAGATAGACGGAGTAGCAATGGGCTCCCCCTTAGGAGTTTTATTTGCTAATTTTTATATGGGAACCATCGAAGATAGGGTCTTCAGTAGCAGACAAAAACCAACTGTATACTGCCGTTATGTAGATGACATATTCGTAATAGTAAAAGACTCAGATGAACTAATTGACCTAAAAAGACACCTAGAGAGAGAGTCAGTACTCCGATTTACACATGAAAATAGTGAAAATAACAGTCTGCCATTCTTGGATGTACTAATAACAAAAACAGGAACCTCTTTAAGCACCAACGTATATACCAAGCCCACCAACATAGGATTATGCCTGAACGGTAGAAGTGAGTGCCCCCAACGATACAAAGCCAGTGTTCTCAATGCTTATATTCGTCGAGCGCTTACCCACTGCTCTGAATGGAGCAACGTGAGTAGAGAGTTTGAAAGAGTAACTCAGGTATTGGTGAACAACGGATATAGCAACGCGGAAATAAACGCTGCTATAAGAAGACACTTGGACCGTTGGTATAATTCAGAACCTAGAACAGAAACCACAACACCCCCAATAAAATTATATTACAAATCAACCATGCACAGTGAACATATAAAAGAGGAAAGAATAATGAAAGAAATAATCCGTAAAGGAGTAAAAAGCACTACTCCTAACCAAAACATAAACCTGATAATATTCTACAAAACCAAGAAGACTTCCGAACTCCTTATCAAAAACAGCCCGAAGCCGACGGAGAACCCTCTACAGCAGTCAAGCGTTGTATACATGTACACTTGCCCCCACGAAGGATGTAACCTTCAATGTAAGTACATAGGTATGACGTCGACCAAGCTGACGAGGCGTTTGACATGCCATCTTCAATCTGGTGCCCCTAGGAATCACATGAGACAAGCCCATGACATTACTCTAACAAGAGAAATGTTGAACAAGAATACTTGCATAATAGACAAAACCCAAGATTCAAGAAGATTACAAATTCTTGAGGCAATTCACATAAGAATAGAGCGACCTACCATGAACACCCAAATCACGGAACTATTTACTCTACCCACCATGAGAGTAAGGACAAGACAAGAACATATCGATGCCAACACAGAAGACAATGTCCAACATAACAGGCCAATTACACTGGATTAATCTTTGTGTTTAGATAGGAGATGCCTCGTATGGGCCAATAAGCCTTCTGCAGCCCCTATGTTTATCCCTTATGTATCCCCCCATGTTTTTCACCTTCATTGTATTATCACCTGACCTAATGCGGGTATAAAATCAACTAGTATTGTAAGATTGTTCACTTGAGAATGAACCATGGAGGTTCGAAACGTCGTGCAAATTATACAAATAAGTGTAATACACTCTATAGTAAATCACTTCTTTTCTTCACCTTAAAAGTACGAAAATGAGTTTTGGAGAACTCCTATTCCAATTAAGCCCTGATGCTAAGAAAATAGTTAGAGGGATAGAAGCCCTAAACCAGAAAATAATAAATACAGAATATGTGGTCATATTCAATGAAACATGTTTGAAAGAAAACCTGCTGCCAATATATATATATATATATATATATATATATATATATAAATATATATATATATATATATATATATATATATATATATATATATATATATATATATATATATATATATATATATATATATATATATGTCGTACCTAGTAGCCAGAACGCACTTCTCAGCCTACTATGCAAGGCCCGATTTGCCTAATAAGCCAAGTTTTCCTGAATTAATATATTTTCTCTAATTTTTTCTTATGAAATGATAAAGCTACCCATTTCAGTATGTATGAGGTCAATTTTATTTTATTGGAATTAAAATTAACGTAGATATATGACCGAACCTAACCAACCCTACCTAACCTAACCTAATCTATTTTTATAGGTTAGGTTAGTTTAGGTAGCCGAAAAAGTTAGGTTAGGTTAGGTTAGGTAGGTTAGGTAGTCGAAAAAACATTAATTCCTGAAAACTTGGCTTATTAGGCAAATCGGGCCTTGCATAGTAGGCTGAGAAGTGCGTTCTGGCTACTAGGTAAAGGCTTTAACAAAGCCGAAACGTTCACCTCATTTCATATTTCTCTGTGGATTTTCCGCATAAAAATGATCAGTGTTTTGTGATCGTCAAGTGCATATATATATATATATATATATATATATATATATATATATATATATATATATATATATATATATATATATATATATATATATATATATATATATATATATATATATATATATATATATATATACATATATATATATATATATATATATATATATATATACATATATATATATGTATATATATACATATATATATATATATACATATATATATATATACATATATATATATATATATATATATATATATATATATATATATATATATATATATATATATATATATATATACATATATATATATATATATATATATATATATATACATATATATATATATATATATATATATATATATATATATATATATATATATATATATATATATATATATATATATATATATATATATATATATATATATATATATATTGTGACGATAATCTCTTCCAAGAGAGATTGAGCCTGCTCTTCCCTTCATAAGTTCGTCAATATACAAGATAATATAGAAGATACGTCCAGCAAGTATCGCCAAACGTTTTGCCCAGAGAGCAAATCGTACCCAGCACACAGTGACACCTGCTACCTACCACCGCCGTAACCAGCAAACTGCTCGTCCTTTGCCTGCCTGTCGCTGATTGGTATTATAGTTTGTGGGTTGGTGGTGTTGTCGTCGTTGATCCTTCTCTACGGACAACCCAACCCACAACTCGGTAGAGTTCTTATACCTCTCTAGGAGATCACCCTTGGCGCTTCTGGCTCTTGGAGAGGGGCTCAACGTCACACGTTTAGGGGATGCGGCTCCAACACTTAGCCTCGTTGTCACGTGCACACACCCACTCGAGCCGCTGTGACTCCCCACTCTCTCCTTGGGTGATATGATCTCCTCAATCCCCCTTTGACTTATTAGTATTACCTTCTACCCTGTCCACAGCGGTGGTTCTTGGTTCTTTCTCTCTCTCTCTCTTCTTCTGTACTATTTCCTGGGAAGCCTCACTAGGACAAGGGCAAACACCAGCAAATTTGAATACATTTACTGGACAAAGCACATACACAATACATACACACATATAATAATAATGAATCCTATACTCTATATTATTACAATCAAGTTGCACTCCAACACCATCAGAACTCTATTATCAGCTTATCAAGTGGTATCCTATCTCCTGGTTCACCACCTGATGCTATCAACCTCCTGAAGTTGATCAAGTCTACATACACTGTTGCACTATCAACAAGAGGAATGTATATATATATATCTATAAATGTGTACAATGAAAATCAGCATGTGAATGCAATAACATATCAGTATAAATGTTCATTGATACACAACAATGATCAATCGATCACTCTATCAGTCCTAGAACGCATACGTCTGCAGATAATCCAGCCTACGTCTGTAACTCTAAACTTCAGTATAAAACACTCCTTGACATAAGAATACCAACAATCACTCACCTCTCACTGCGTCTTGCACGCTAATGACAAACAAACACTATCAACTCCCTACAAGTAATCCACCAGAACTTCCCTTCCACCTCTGGAAGTTCACTACCCTGATATCTTCAGGTTCTTCCGGGCTTCACTACCAGGATCCTCTGCAGCTCCTCCAGGCTGCTATCATGAAGTTTCCTTGAGCAACTACGGTGCTTCACCCTTCTGCTAGGGTCCTCCACAGCTCTCTTGGCTGCTACACCATGAAGTTTCCTCGAGCAACTATGGTGCTTCTCCACCTCAACAGAAGCACGTGACACTCCTCTTCACTGCTTCTCCTCACAGCTCGAGGTCCTCGCCTCCACTACCTTGGAGTCTCATCAGTTACTTCATCTGTGCTGGCTTCGAAGTTCTCAGCAACTTCTTCCCCAAAGACAAACCTGCAACCCATCGACACTCCAATAAAATGTTCCCCTTTAACACATAAACAAAAATAACCACACAATATGCTTGCCTCAAACCTCTATCTGTCCTCTACATACAGTGAGAGTGGACTCCCCCGTTTTAGGTGGGTCCATACTCCATCTCGCCCGGCGGCGGTCCTCACTCACTCCGCTTCACTCACTCAGGGAGGGGCCTTCGCCGTCGGGAGCTCTCAGTCACCTGCCAGCGCTCAGAGGGGACGGACGTCGCTCCATGTTCCTCCCTCTCCACTCTCTTATTTCAGGCTTTCTGCCTTATTACAACATGTCTAATTTATCAATAAACATTGCTACTGTCGCTGGGCACACGACCAACTACAAGCAATCACTATGAACTGGCGTATATCGTGCTTACCACAGATTGCCTGGTCGAGGGCGCTCCTTCCTCTGACGAAGCTTGTGGTCAGGGTGCTGCCGCGGCCCACAATAATGCCTCTGGGCGGTTTAATAAACACTTCTCATCGCCCACGACTTGAGACCACACGTCCCCAGCTCGATTCCACAGCTGGTACGTTTGCACACTTCTCTTCTCTTGGAGATATATCACTAGGGGTTCCTTTCTAACGGGAGCTCAACGGAGCGCGGCTTTCCCCTGCGATGTCTGGCCTCAAGTGAGGTCAAAGCCCTCCAAAGCAAGCCTCACGCCTCTTGCAAAATATCCACATCTCCTAGCCAGTCATTTATCTGTTTTCTTTTTCATTGCCCATAATCTCAAATTGTTCATCATATCCAAGCAACTATTTTACATATGGGTTATCACCTCGATATTTGCTAGACCTTCTAATCAGGTCAGGCTTGATGAATAACTCTCAAAGAGGGCGACTCGTTTCTCCTGCAGGCTGAGATCATAACATTGGCTGGTGTCCCGTCGCACCTGCCCTCCACCACAAGTTGATGTCTGGGCTGCAGTGCGCTAATATTGGAGTGAGGTGGTGAGGAGGTTATTGCTAGAACTTCATATATGTCTAGGAACTAGTGTGGTTCGTGCACCAGTTCATTGAGTAATAACTTAATCTTATGACCAATTAAAGAAATCAATAGAAAATTTATCACCAGTAAATATATGGATCATTAACATCAGAAATTAATCATTCTAATAAACACGTATTATCTCCAGTGTACATAGTATCCCATTAAATGATAGAATAAAATACTGAGAATTTGAATAATTAAAGGAATACGAAAAGTCTTAGCTTGAAGACGATTTCAAAGACATCAGTTACGAATCATCCTCGGGATCTCCGGAATTCCTCCTAGAACACTAGGAGATGAATAACACGGGTAAGGTAACAGCTCGTGGATTCCTCACACGCAAGCTGTAATTTAAGGGATATTACGTAGCATTGTACTAGGCTACTAAAATATCTATATTCATGGAAATGGAAAATTAATTAGTTAGAATACTAACATGGGTTTTGTTGAGGTTGCTCAATGTAACGACAAGCTGCCACGACATATACAATCTCTAATGATGCATCAAAAGGGAGTTATATATACTTAGATGAGGGGTACAGATTAAGTTGAGGCTTGCTGAAACCGCGTCCCAAGCTCCACTCTCGCAATGGCGAACACGTGGTTGATAGCTTGGCTTGAATGTCGACGCGCTTTAGTTGGCCAGTCACGACAGATCACGCAGAACAATATTAACTAGTTCTATGATGAGTATCAGGTTAAATCTTGCTGACAACTTCACCGTAACGTGTCCCAGACTCTGA
This sequence comes from Procambarus clarkii, assembly GCF_040958095.1. Classification (NCBI taxonomy): domain Eukaryota; kingdom Metazoa; phylum Arthropoda; class Malacostraca; order Decapoda; family Cambaridae; genus Procambarus; species Procambarus clarkii. The sequence continues at coordinate 7,615,797 of NW_027189128.1, read as the reverse complement.
CAGCAAAACTTGTTGCTCAATTCCGCAACACGTGACTTCACGCCGCACTCAGGCATCTTGTCCTCCTCAAGCCACAAATCACAATGGCGTCTCCCTCCCCACTCGCGTCCCGCATTTGCCACAGAAATTATTTATCACGAATAATATTATTTCGCGCAGTTGTGGCTAAAATGTTTTTATAAAGACTGGGTTGTAATTCTAGGTAGTCAAATATTATTACTTTCTCGTCTTATGGCAGTAAGCAGGAAATGGAGACGATTTTAGTTTTCTCCATGGCATTCACGCGTGACGGTAAATTTATTACTTGATGACAATTGTAACTAAAAACTCTCGATTTGGAATTATTTGGGAGTTATGTTATCTATAAATAATTATCACACGGAATACTGATGATTTTAAAGAATCACATTCAATTCTCTAACACACTGGATATAAATGTGTTTTACTAGGTAGAATCTGACGCAATACTGGTGCTTGGTTACGTAAGACTTCCAGTATTCTTATGCAGATATAATAATTAGTTCATGTGAACACTACTGTTAGTAAATTTTAGTTACTACAGTAATTAGTATATTTCAATACTAGTTTATAAAAATACAATAGTATTGTATTAGTGTTGGAAATTTCCAACATAACTCCGGGGGGAGATTTATCGGGTCGCAGTGTAATGTTGAGTACTGACATACCCATCCCGAAGTTAGTATTAATATTAGTATGTTAGTATGTTAGTACACACATAACGGATGTCCCGGAATTGTCAAGGACATACAAGAAACTTAAGTCTTGCAGATTTCATGTTGAATGGAACATGTTATTATGAATTATCTAAAGTTAATAACTAAGAAAGCCTACAATAAACTCTGTGACTGGTGTCGCTATGACATGTAATGTTTATGTTACTAAGTCTTAAAGTCTAGTAAACTCTCAGATACTCTAGACGAAATAATGTTATTAATAGCCTATACAACAATTAAGAATTAAATCACACAATTTAAATAACTGAGAATCTACTGTGATGAGAATATTCTGGGTCATGGTGACTTGTAACGATTTGTTACTTGACACCACAGTATTATCATGATTACTTAAATTGGATGGGAAGGTATTTGCTCTAGGTCAGAGCTATAATAGGCTTGTAGTTTCCGCTTGCATTGTTGAGCAGCAGCTCTAGTGGGGCGGTTGCTCGGTGGATCAGAATTGCTGTCCTCGGAAACTGTTGGTGAAGCTGGTTCTGGTAAACACTCCCGTTCTGCTAATTCGAGAGGTACCAACTTCTCTAAGGTTTTCAGAGTAGTGTTGCCTCGGCACAAAACTTTCACTATCAGGATACCTTGGTGATCTGGATGGATAGCAACAATTTTGCCTATGGGCCACTCTGACCTCGGTCCATCACTGTCAACCAATACTAGGTCTCCTGGTTTAAGTTGTACTTTATTATAGGGACTCGAAGCTCCGTAGTGGTACTCTCATAGAGCTGTGAGGTACTCTCGAGTCCACACCTCATTCCACCTTTCAATTACTCCTGAGAGATGTTGGTAACTTTCTACTAAGTCACTCCTGGTTACATGTGAAGGATCGACGGGATCCTCTTCTGCTAAAGGTATGAGAGGACTCAGCAGGCCTCCATGTATTAAGTGTGAGGGACTCAGAGGTTCTCTCTGTGAGAAATCATCTGACAGGTGTGTTAATGGGCGGTTATTGACTCTCGCCTCGATTTCCACGACAAGTGTTTGGAGTTCGGAGTAACTAATTTTCTGTCGATGTAGGGTCTTTCTTAAACACTTCTTGACATTTCCTATCATTCGCTCGTAGAACCCACCTTGCCAAGGGGCTCTTGGAGCTATAAATTTCCAGTGGCATTGTCGTCTCTGCAGGACTGATTGCACTTCTGGATGATTCCATACTTCTCGCAGACAGGCTTCTCCTGCCACAAAATTTGAACCATTGTCCGATATCATTAGTTTGGGACAGGATCTGGAGCTGTAAATCTACGAAAAGCTTGGATGAAGGCTTCAGCACTCATATCTGAAGTCACTTCTAGATGTACGCCTCTGGTGGTAGCACACGTGAAGAGGCAAATGTAAGCTTTCACTGGTATCTTATCTGGATTGCCAGTGAGAAGCAAGGCTCCTGTGTATTCGACACCAGTAGTTTCGAAAGGACGAAGATGAACCACTCTTTCTTCAGGGAGTGGTGGAGGTCCTGGGGAAGGACACACTGGAGCATCGTATCTTTTTGCAGATCACACAGAATTTAATAATTGATTTGACTGTTTGACGACCTTGAGAAAGCCAGTATTTCTGTCTAAAGTCGGTGAGAGTGTCTAACACTCCACCATGTAAAGTACCATATTGATGGTGATGTAAAACTAGAAGTTTGGTAATGATGTGGTGACGTGGTAGAAGGATTGGATTCTTTGTATCCAGATCAATTTTTGCATGAATCAAACGTCCTCCACACCTTAATATATTATGAGTGTTGGCATCATACCAGATACCTAGAGACTTAGTTAATTTATCTGGAAGATTTTCATATTCGTTTCCATATGTCTCTTACTGTGCACGTTTGATCCAGTAGAGGATAGGATTGGGAAACTTATGTCTGATTCCTATCTTAGCAAGAAAGTCAAACACATGTGGAGTCACTCTTAATAACTTACTTAAGTTAGAATAATGGTGAGGATCAATAGCTAAGATTCGATGAGGTTCTGGTTCTTTCATGGGAGTGGTGATATTGGTCACTATGACTTGTGGCTTTTGTTTGGGCCACTGACCACCAACAAGCCATGAAGGTCCATTGAACCACAGCGAAGACTTGATAAGTTGTTTTAGTGTTAATCCTCAAGATAAATAATCTGCAGGATTGCCCTTAGTAGGAACATGTCTGAATTTATATCCAGCAGATAATTCATGAATTTCCCTGACACGATTACTGACGTAGGGAGTTTTATTGTTGTTGTTTCTTACCCATTGTAAGACTGCCTCATTGTCTGACCACAGGACAATCTCACCAAAGTGGATATTATTGAGTGTCTTGGCCAGGCAATGAGTCAATCTGACTCCCACCAGCAATGCAGTTAACTCCATTTGAGGTAAAGATCTCTTCTTAATGGGAGCAACTCTTGCTTTAGATGTGAGCAAAATTGATTGTGCACTATTAACTAAGTAGGCTACAGCGCCATACGCTGTGCCAGAGGCATCGCAAAAAACGTGCAAATTTGTGGGCAAGTTTGGTCCTGAAGCATTACGAGGAAATTTCAAAACACCTAACTGATTGAAATCCGTTGTGAGTATCTGTTATTTAGCTTGTAACTCACTTGGTAACGGATCATCCCATCCCATATGTTTCTGCCAGCATTCCTGCATTAGGAGTTTGCCCCTTATTAATATAGGACTAAGTAAGCCTAAAGGGTCAAATGGTTGACTGACATATGAGAGTAATTTTCTCATGGTAAGGGATGTATTATTGGTTTGTACTGACTTGACATTCATCTCGTCAGTACTTGTGTTCCATTCCACACCCAGAACTTTTAATTGATTAGGCACCTGATAACCTGGAAATTCTTTCTCGATTATCTGGTTTAATGATTTATTATTTGAGGCCCATGATTGTAGTGGCATATTGGCTCCTAATAACTCACGGTTAGCCTCATGGTAGATTTCTACCAAATTGGATTGATCATTTGTAGTTCCCTGGAAATTATCGACATACAAGTTGTCACTAATTTCTGCCTTATAAGGGCTATTTGACTTCCTCAAATGTGTGTCTAATGTTGCTTGCAGTAGAAACGGGGAGGAAGTCGCTCCGAATAGCACTGAGGCAAAACGATAAGTGATGATATCACTGTTAGGATCCAGTGGGTCCTTAATCCAGAGAAACTTGGTGTAATTACGATCCTCTTCCTGTAAACCTACTCTAAGGAAAGCTTTACTGATATCAGCAGTATAAGCAAAAATTCCAGTACGGAATCGTAATAGCACATCATGTAGCCTTTGGGTTAGGCTAGGTCCCGTTTGGAGACATTCATTCAAAGACACACTGTTTGGCTTCACTTTAGCACTACAGCTGAAGACAATACGTATTGGTGTTGTCAATGAATCTTTCACCACAGCGTGATGGGGTAAATAGTGACCTATTTTCCAGTCATCATTATCAACAACCTCGATATATTTACTGTTGAGTTGTTGTTGGATTAGTTGATGATACATGTTCAGTTTGTCTGGCTGCTTCTGCAGTCGTGTTAATTGAGACTGTAATTGTGAGGCTGCCATGAAATAATTAACTGGAAGTTGTGGATGATTCAACTTCCATGGTAGTCTCACCCAGTATTGTTTATCTTTATAGACAACTGTATCCAGATAATGCTGGTAAGTCCACATATCATCAGGGCTTGGTTGTTCAGGGATAATACCTGAAGTGTCTAAATCCCACAGACGATGTACAGGTGGATCAGACTCAATATCTTCAGATATTTCTCTGAAATGTAGGGGTGACTGTTCCAAGCCTAGTCACGCCACTATTATATTGTTAGATTGTTGGTTTGTTGATGCTGGATTCTGTTGGAAAAGCACCGGTCCAGTAAGCAATTTGCCTCCAGCAGATGACAACAAATTCATTCCGTGTTGTCTGGTGCATCCCGTTATAAATATATAATAATGGTCAGCGCCTATAAGCATTCCAACATCAGTGAGGCAGTCAGAATTTATTTTGTAGTCTGCTAGCCTCATGCGGTTTCGTTTAAGATATTTCGCAGTGCGAGCTAATCCTGTGACCCGCACGTCTGTAGGAAGTTTATCTACTACTACCGCTTGTATTGGACTAGTGGAAGATCCAAGTCTCACTAATACCTTAACTACTTGGTAATCACGAGGTCATCTATTAGTCAAGAAACCAGAAATATTCAATCTCACACTTTTGGCAGGTTTTAATTTTAACTGCTCGACTAATTGTTGTGTAATGAAGGTTTTCTGTGATCCTTGATCAAAAAGACCTCTAGTGTTAACTCTAGATTTCCTGTTTATTAGTCTAAGTTGAGCTGTAGGCAGAGTAGTATTATTGCCTGACTCAGTAGCAAGTACATTTATTTCTTGATGCACTTTGCAATATTGTACTGTGGTAGAATTCGTGGAATTCTCCCCAGTTGTCATGGATTGGGTAGAAATTTTTCTACATAAGGCATAGTGATGTACACCTTGGTTGCATCTATTGCATGAACGTAGTTGCACTACACATTTTTTGGGATCATGAGAGCCCATACACTTGGTGCACCTGTGTATTTCTTGTAACCGTTTAATCCTGGTATTAAAGTTAGGATAAACAGTGCATTGGTAGGTGGCATGTTCTTGACTACAGAACAGACACCTTATCTCTCTGGTCGACTTTGTTCCTTTAGTAGACAAGTCATTTGTTACACCAGAAGATACATTACCACTCCCCTTTCCAGTGGATGGAGCAGTTCTAGGTTTAAATTTATTAGACTTATTTAAAGTCGTTTTTGGTTTGACTGAAGTGTCAATATGAGCTGAGTTACGATGGGAGTTAGTATAGAAGTTTGAAACACTTTTCCCATCTTGGTTGGCTCTTTGTCCTTCGACTAAGGTATGTAGACCTTCTGTAATTTCTTTCAAAGTCAGAAAGGTCTTATTGTACATAGTACACAATTTATATAAGGTTTCTCTTGGCAATTTTCGCCTAACAACTACTTTGGTCATCCATTCAGCTGTCTGAATTTGGACTTTAAGGCTTAAGGCCTTGAGTAAAGATTCTAACTTTAGCCTGAAAGTTTGGAGAGAATCTGTAGAATTATTAGCAGATGGTAAATCTAGCAATTTTTGAACTAAGACAGTAATAGTTCTCTCCTTGTTATCGTAGTTGGTTTTGAGCAATTGAACAGCTAAGGTGTAACCATCACTGGTCAGTGTTATATTAGAGATTACTTTCAAGGCTTCATTTCGTAACAAACCTTGTAAATAGGTGAATTTGGTTGTTTGAGGAATGTTAACTTTAGAGTCTACTGCATTCACGAATTTACTCCAGAAATCATCCCAACTTTCATTCTCGTTACCAGAGAATGTGGGTATGTTGATTTGAGGTAATTTGACCTCAGGATCTGTATGTGCAGTAGAAGTTATTGTTAATTTGTTTTTAGCAATTTGCTTCTTAATGGGGAGAAGCTTAACCTGTATATCTTCTTCATACTGGTCTAAGTCATTTATAACATCCACAAGTTCACTATCATCTACAGAAGTTGAGTGAAGTTCTGTTAAATACAGATTCATGTGTTGCTTAATATGAGCAAATTTGCTTTCAGCAACTTGTAGTAAATCTTCTAATTCAAAGTAGTCAACAGGTGACTGTTGTGACAGATTTTGACATTTATTAATCTGTCGGGTCAAATGACGTTTCAGACCGATAAGGGTCCTTTTCATTTTTGTAGCCGTTTCCATTTTGGTGGGTAAAGGCTGGTTTGCCAGTAAATATTTGTTACTGAGATAACTGGGATATTGACTCATTCAGTGGAGTTCAGTATCAACAATAATAGGCTGATATACTTGAATGGACTATAATTTACCTACCTAACAAGAAATAACTAATTATTTTGAGCAGTGCTCGAACTTCACCATTAACTTTCGTCCGGTTAGCTCTTCTATATCACCATTAGACTTCGGCTTGATGTCCATAGGGAATGGAAAGGATGGGGGAGGTAGAGGGATGGGGAGATGAAATTCAGGAAGAGGATGCGGGTGTAGAGAGAGAGGAGGTTTGAAAGTTCGGTGGCCTGTCCACCATGGGTTGACATTTTTGTATGTGTTGTTTGTTTGCGTATGTGTTATGTTGGGTTGTCAGTACATTGGCTGGGGGGGCTAGTGTTTGTGACCTTGTTGGTGTCCTATAGCACTAGAGCCGATGGAGTTGGCTGAAGGAGGCTAATCTTAGAAGCATCAGGGTAGTTACACTTCTGACGCCACGACAAATGGTTTTTTGGTTTTATATTTTTTTTGTAGGTGTTTTTTTTTTTTTTTTTTTTTTATTCTTTATTCTTCATTTGGTGTTGATCGGGTCCGGGATGGGCCACTCATCTGGGTCGTCTGGCAGGCCGCTTAGTATTTGAGGGCTTGGGAAGGCCTCATCATGGATATGTCTGATCACTTTTTGTTGGAGAGTGATTCTTCTGGTTCTGTGTGGTGGTTCGTGGATCTCGTAGTCGCTGGTGGTGTTTTCTGCTACGAAGGGATCTTCGGGGTCTGGGACATACATGTTCTTCATACGGTACAGCTGTCTTCTGGCCAGGTAGCTGAGCCTAATGTTCATTGGCTTCATGGGGGCATTAGATAGGGTTCATAAAAGTTGTTCTAGTGCAATGAAAATTTATTGACGTGTTACACGTGAAGAGGGCTGCAAGTTTCAGCATCGCAGCCTAAATAGAGAGGGAGAAAAAAAAAACCTTTTTTTAACCATTTTTTACATCTTTTAAAGTTGATATAACAAATACAAATATCAACTGATATTATTTCTATGAGACTCAGCTATCACAATACTATATAATAAAGGTTGTCTAGTGGCATTATTATCCCAAACCTATTTAGTGCAATAATACAAATTTTCAAAGTTCACCCAAATAATTATGCAACAAAATGATGTTTATAAATATATATAAAATCAATAAATGATCTTAGGGGAAATATATAACTTGTGTTTTTAGAGGCACAGACTCTACATATAATGTGCAAGTTCCATGTAAATTGAATAATAAATAAAAAAGTTATTCAACCATATAGTTGCAAATTAGTTACCTGTAAAAAATCAAGGTCAAAGTTCAGCCGCCTTTGGCTGAGGTTGATGAACGACCAATTTCAATCAAAATTACCACCCTTGTAGATTGGCATTCCTTCAGTAAGGTGTGTAAGTTCCATGAAGATCGCCTGATAAAAAAAAAAAAAAAATATTAAAAAAAAATAAAAAAAAATAAAAAAAAAATAAAAAAAAATAAAAAAAAAGACAGCAGCTTTATATTTACAATTATTTATGATGTAGTATCAAGATATAAAAAATAATACATACTAACCTAATATAATTGGTCTGAAATATGCAACATCTTGCAACATCAAGAGGGAGAACGTCTTGAGTTGCAGGTCTAAGATCTTGAGTGGCAGGTGCCGCAGGTGGTGTGGCAGGTGCCGCAGGTGGTGTGGCAGGTGCCGCAGGTGGTGTGGCAGGTGCAGCAGGAGGTGTGGCAGGTGCAGCAGGAGGTGTGGCAGGTGCCACAGAGGTGTGGCAGGTGCCACAGGAGGTGTGGGTGCCTGGGAGTGAGGCGAGGTAGTGTGTGGGGCGGGAGGCTGCCCTCTCTCTTCACTCAAGAGAACTCTTGTTTTGCCTCAGTGTGGCTTTACGCTCCTTCTTTACTTGGCTAACGGGTAGAGCTCCTGCCTTTAGAGCTTTCTTCTTGTCCGATACTATATCCATTGTGCAGTATATGCAAGAAAATACGATCTGTGAGAGCGCGTCAGGCATACGACCGCCGGCACAGACACAGACAGGGTGACTGAGCCAGTAATCGGATTATGGTCCCTCCCTCTCACAGAAGACAGTTGCCAGCGAGTGTGTTTATAATTTGTATATGCATAACAAGATATTCTCCACTCTATTGCGAAATACTAGACGCTTACAACGTATGACGCATCACCCTACGGCGCACCCGAGCCGCGAGGACCAGATTTCGGACAATTGCGGCTGGAAAATTTACTCTAATTACGTTATTTATTATCATAACTACAGTCTCCGTGGTGTAGTGGTAAGACACTCGCCTGGCGTTCCGCGAGCGCTATGTCATGGGTTCGTATCCTGGCCAGGGAGGATTTACTGGGCGCAATTCCTTAACTGTAGCCTCTGTTTAACGCAACAGTAAAATGTGTACTTGGATGAAAAAACGATTCTTCGCGGCGGGGATCGTATTCCAGGGACCATAGGATTAAGGACTTGCCCGAAACGCTACGCGTACTAGTGGCTGTACAAGAATGTAACAACTCTTGTATATATCTCAAAAAAAAAAAAAAAAAAAAAAATAACATTAAACGGTTTGCACCACGGTGTTGCCAGAACGTTGTAGTATTTTTATAAATTTTTCGTGTTTGGCCGAATTTTTTCGGCCAAACAATGATAATGCTCTCTTCATGTTGAGCGTCTCATGGATTTGGTCAGTTCTTACCCTGTCCCTCAGAGTCAGGCCCGCTGTAAAGCGAAGTGCTTTGTTTTGTACTCGTTGGATCTTCAGCATGTTGGATTTGTTGGTGAGGTTCAGGGGAACGTAAGGGTATTCCAAGCTAGGCCTTATGATCATTCTGTACAGGTGGAGCTTGATGTGGGATGGGGCTTTGTTGAAACGGAAGAGCCTCGCCAGTGAGCCCCGGGCCATCTCTGTCTTCTGGGATACGTACTGGGAGGAGTTGAGTAGCCTGTTGAAGTTGTAACCGAGCACTGTGTTGGAGTTTGAGATGGCTATGGGTTCACCCCTGATTCTTATTCCCCCCTCATTTTCAATTGAGAAGGCCATACAGCCGACAGTGCTTAATTGAATCTTTTCTGGGTTAGTGGTAATCCTCCATTTCCTTTCCCAGTTAGCAGTCCTTGCTAGTTCTACGTTTGCCTTACGGGTTACAGTTGCATGCTTGGCCGCTTGGCTGCTAGGGTTAGATGTTATTACGTGTGTCACGTCGTCCGCAAATTGCACGATAATGGTGTCCCTATACTCTGGTTGGGGCAGGTCGTTTACAAAGATGTTGAAGAGAACCGGGCTCAAGCATGATCCTTGGGGGACTCCAGCTGTTGGGGTGAAGGCTGCGGCCTCTTTTGCCTTGAAGCTGGGGGTAACTTGCCTATTCTTAAGGAAATTTCTGATCAGCCTGAGGAGGGTCCAGTTTGCGCTGGTAAGTCTGCTGATTTGTACACAAGACCATCGTGCCACAGGCTGTCGAAGGCCTTGTGTACGTCCCTCGTCGCAATCAAAGGTACCTGTTTTTGCTTGCGAATTGAGCTTACGGCGTCGTAGATGATGTTAATTGCGTGCTGGGTTGATCTATGTGCTCGAAAGCCAAACTGCTTTTCTGTGAAGAGGTTGTTGTACTCCATGTAGTAGTTAAGACGGTTTGACATGATTTTTTCAAAGCACTTGCCTATTGTGTCTAGGAGGGAGATTGGGCGGTAGTTGCCAGGTTGGTGGGGGTCTTTCTTGGGTTTGGGAATGAATATCATCTTGGCTGACTTGAATGCTACAGGAATGTGACCCGATGCCAGCATAGCGTTGAATAGGTTGAGTACGGATTGCAGAAGATTGCCTGGTAGAAGTTTGATCTGCAGCGCTTTGATCCCTGATGGTCCTGGGGCCTTATCTCTGGTGCTTTTGATGACTCCTCTCATCTCTAACATAGTTATGGGTCTTGTTAGAGGGTGGTCGTCTTCTAGGGTTGTCAGGTCAATCAGAGGGGTGCTGTTAAGGGAGGCGGCATTTTCTTTTGTCCAGTGGTTGACACGTTCAAAGTGAGTGTTGTTGAAGGCTCTGCTGTTTGAAGCTGTGAGTGTCTTTTTCCAAACTGCGCCCATGAGGTCAGCCTGATCCTGCGGATCTTCTATTTTTTCTTGCTGCTCCTCTTCATCTTCGTCAAGGAATGTGTGTACAAGGTGGGTGAGGCTGGGTTAACCGATCCCAGGAGCTGTCTGATCTTGCGCCAGAAAGTTCCCGGCTCCCTTTTGTACTGGTTGGCCTGTCTCACTAGGGTTCCCCAAATGTGGCTCTTGTGGGTCAGCGTAAGGTCTATGGTTTCCCTTCTGAGTGTTTGTAGGGTCAACGCTGGTGGCTGGCCAGTTTGGTAGTGGCTTTGGCAGGCTCGCTGGTACTCATTCATTTTGCCTCTGATTTCTCGGGTCGGCTTATATTGGTGGTAAGTCCTTGTGGTGGATATTTCACAAGTGGCCTCGGTTGCAAGCTGGATCCGGTTGTGGATGGTGTTTACTGCTTGGTCGATTGTTTGGGTTGGGAGGTTCTCGAACTCAATGATGGGGTCGTCAGCAAGGAAGGTGTCATAGTCACGGGCACGTATGGTTCCCAGTCTGGGCCTGGGTGGTGCCACATATCTGAAGGGGGTTGCTTGGAGGGATGTGACCACAGGGATGTGATCCGACCCCACGTTCTTGCCTGGGGTTACTCTGCAGTGGAACAGGTCACAATCTCTGTCGGTCAGCACTATGTCAGGGGTGCCCCTCTGGTTGCCCGCAAAGAACGTCTTAAATTGGGGGCCTTGGAAGGAGAGGTCCCGGTTTTGCATTAGATTGAAGAGCTGCCTGCCCTTGAGGTCTGGCCTGGCAGGAGCGTTGAATAAGGCCTGATGGTGGGCATTCAGGTCTCCTGCGATGATAGTGGGGAGGTTCCTGTCGAGCAGCTTGTTCAGAGGGATGGAGGGGAGGTAGGCCAGTCTAGGTGGTAGATATGCGGTGCAGACGATGAGGGGGCCGTGTGAAGTGGTGAGTTCTATTGCAAGAAAGTTGTCGTCTTCTACGAGGATGGGGCGGTAAGAGAGCCCTCTTCTTATCAGTATTGCCACCCCACTGTACCTACCCCTGTTGACTTCCCTGGTGGAATATCCCCAAATGGAGATGTGCTGGTCCTGTCTGACCGCTGTTTCATTGAGTAAGATAACATCTGGGTTAAGTCTGGCTACTTCCAGAGTGAGTAGGTATCTGTTGTTGAAGTAATGTCTGATGTTCACCTGAAGGATTGTGATCCCCATTATTGACTATGAGACGGAAGTGTTTGTTTGGCTCTAGTGCCAGTGTTATTACATTCGGTTTGGCCGCTTCTGTTTGTGGAGGTGGGGTAAAGCTGTTGAGCCAGGTATCTTGTTCCTGGTTCCGGCCGGGGATTGGTTGGGGTTGGGGTTTCCTATACGTTGCTGTGCCATTGAGGGGTCTTCGGTGTCACTGCTGTTCATGATGTCCACATCCGTGGTGCTAGAGTCGCTCTCTGGTGGAGAGTTATGGGGGCTGCTTGCCCTTGCTCTGTCCTCAGGGGATGGGCTTCGGCTGTGAGTGTTGGTCCTAGGCCTCTTGGAACAGCGTTGTGTGGAATTTATTGTTGTGGGGCTGCGGTTTTTGAAGCGAAATTTCCTAGGGCCCCGGATGGGGTTCCGCATGGCAAGGGAGTTTGTGAGAGCTTTGAGGAACACCCCTTGTGGGATTGTTTCAGGAAGGGTGGACATAGGTGTTTGCCAGATTGTCGCGGTGGAGGGGCCGGGGTTGTTCAGGGAGTTTGGAGTCTCCTGGGCGTTGGTTGAGGCCTGGGGGCGAGGAGCACTAGGGTTGGGGTTGTTGGGTTGTGCTTGGGCCTGGCCGGCGGTTGTTGTGATGTTAGGGGTCAAGTAGGCAAGCGAGTCCTCGGACATATGGACAGGGGGCAGGCCATTGTCTTTCCTAAGTGAGTTCCAGAAACCTAGGAGCTTCACTGGGTTATCTGGAAATTGGATTTGTGCAAATGTTAGGAATTCGGCCCCTAAGCTGGGCTTAGGATCGAGGTTTGGTGCAAGAGAGTTAGGTGTTGGGGCCTGTTGTTTATGATTCTGGGTTTGCTCTGGTATAACCGTGGGGTTATGAGGATGTTAGATGTAATGGTAATCATCCAGCAATACTCAAAATAGATACACACAAAATAATAAGTATACGATGAAATAATATGGATATACTCTAATCAGAGTTATCACAAAGTTTAATCCCACCCTTGATAGGGTCAGCACAAAGGGTATAATACATATACTACTGACTAGCTTAAGTCTAGTCGTGATAATTCCTACCTAAGAAACTACAAATTTATTTAGTCTGGGTTTGTGCCTAATTCAGCACAATCACAGCCTAAATTCTACCTAATAAGATTGGTAAAGATTATTGTGGTGCAGTAATGTGAATATAGTTGTGCTGTATTTTTGTTTGTTTTTTTATTTTAAAGTTTATAAGTGTGCACTTGCACACACAAGTGAAAACAATTATGTACAGTTAAGTTTGGCTTGCTAGCCACAGCCGTTTGTGATAGTTGATTGTGTTGATCAATTTGTCAACTACATGTGACCTAGACTCACCTGACAGGTGTACACCATCTCTGGCCAGGTTTTGTCTATATGGTCTGGCTGTAAATTGGATATAAGTGGCATCCAATCTCACTCGTTTTTTCAGCCTGAAATTTATGTATTTGGCAGCTCTCTGGTAGTATTGTGCTGTTACTCCCCAACGATTATCTTGACTTGGTTGGCGAGGTTCCACTAATGTGAATACTACCGAATTGCTGATGAGCTTAAATGAAGAAATTATGGCTTTAAGGTGATTGATCACCTCAGCTGGATGACGAGTAGGATGGATGTCATTACCACCTAAGTAAATAATGGTTAGATGGTGAGGCCACTCTAACGCAGGTATTAGTGTGGAATTGTTATAAAAGTTATGAGCTGTTGCTCCTGGTGACCTAAAGATTCTTACTTCAGTATGAGGTATAGGTCTAAGTGTTGTGGGTAATTGACTGTGTCCCACGAGTGCTACCTTATACATGAGGTGTAAGTAGCAATAACTGTGTGACTTAGGCTAACCTATGTGTTACGCTGTTGGTAGACACAATTAATTAAAATGGTTAGTCTAGACTACTTCACACAGTGATTAGTTATTACTAATTAGTATGTATATTTATATTTTATGTTTATCCGGTTCTAAGGACCATAATGTGGGACATTTGGGGCTTGACTCTATTTATTTAATTATTAAAGTAATGAAATCAATTACGAAGGACCACCCGCTTTTATAGAAAAGGGGGAAACTAATAAAAAGTGATCATTGGAAATTCCAGTGAGAACCAGTGTCTATGGTTAAATATTCGGAAGTATAATCACTTAACTAATTAATGGGCTGTATAGATAATTAACTTGAATCAAAGCCTCAAACACCTACATTGCAGGGTTATTGCTAGAACTTCATATACGTCTAGGAACTAGTGTGGTTCGTGCACCAGTTCATTGTGTAATAACTTAATCTTATGTCCAATTAAAGAAATCAATAGAAAATTTATCACCAGTAAATATATGGATCATTAACATCAGAAATTAATCATTCTAATAAACACGTATTATCTCCAGTGTACACAGTATCCCATTAAATGATAGAATAAAATACTGAGAATTTGAATAATTAAAGGAATACGAAAAGTCTTAGCTTGAAGACGATTTCAAAGACATCAGTTACGAATCATCCTCGGGATCTCCGGAATTCCTCCTAGAACACTAGGAGATGAATAACACGGGTAAGGTAACAGCTCGTGGATTCCTCACACGCGAGCTGTAATTTAAGGGATATTACGTAGCATTGTACTAGGCTACTAAAATATCTATATTCATGGAAATGGAAAAATTTATTTAGTTAGAATACTAACATGGGTTTTGTTGAGGTTGCTCTATGTAACGACAAGCTGCCGCGACATTTACAATCTCTAATGATGCATCAAAAGGGAGTTATATATACTTAGCTGAGGGGTACAGATTAAGTTGAGTGTGAGATTTTCCTCTACGCCTACCTCCCTTAAGAGGTGAACTACAAGTTTAAAGTCTGCTCACGGCAGTTAAGCATGAGTCCAGTAAAAAAAGGAAAAGCGGGAGCAAACCGCCAGGCCTCCACCACAAAGTGTGAAAACCTGTCCACAATAGGCCGCTGGCTCCTCCTAGTTAAACAGGACGTTAAAACTAATAAAGGGTAACCGACTGGTTCTCACAATCAAATATTTATATTTGAAGTGGCGCTATGAATTGGAATTCGAATTCTCAAGAACAGCCTCCTTATCAAGATCACATCAACATTTAATAATATGCAGAAATATGGTGGAATAATATGGTTGAAGGGTTGACATCAAAGACTGTTTTCTATAACACAACAATTTATTAATAACAAGAGACTAACTACTACATTACCGAGTTTACGTTACGTTAATGTCAATCCAGTGGCACGATAACAAACAGCTACATAGCAACCCTTGCTGTGAGGCTGCATACTGAACTAACCTGAACACAGGTGTGCCCACTGATGACGCAATATTGCAAAACAAAGAAAAATATCACAGACTAAGTTACACCACAGCGAATGGTTACGTTATTGTACATCAAGTGGCATTTGCAACACAGCTATTCAACAGCCCCTCGAGAAGTGACAGCAGGCTCCATCTTGCTGACACTTCGGGCTGACAACATGAACTAACTGAACAAATGAAGGTTCCACTGAAACAAAGACACAAGCAGGCAATCAATAGTGTCACGGTTTCCCTGACAGCTACTATAATCACAAACTTAGGGGTCCTCCCGCCCCCCAGGAGAGACCCACGTAACTAGGCGGAAGTCCAACAGTGACTCCCCCCTATCACAACCCAGTG
Organism: Procambarus clarkii; assembly: GCF_040958095.1. Classification (NCBI taxonomy): domain Eukaryota; kingdom Metazoa; phylum Arthropoda; class Malacostraca; order Decapoda; family Cambaridae; genus Procambarus; species Procambarus clarkii. The sequence continues at coordinate 7,600,358 of NW_027189128.1, read as the reverse complement.
TGAACACTCTTTGCAACTCCCAATAAGAAGTTGCCCTGTTGTAACCCGATACACAGACAGGCAAGGCGGGATTCTGGGACACAGCTCCACAGATCCCTAGATGACTCTACTCTCGTCACCAGACGACAACCAAAAGAAATTGCCTGAAGTGATTAATTACGTTAATTGACTGATCGCAGCAGTCAGCAACAAAGTACTACGGTAATCACAAACAATGTTCAAATACTCCGTGTAAACAACAACATCAACACCTGGTGAATTCACTAAGTGGCGATTACTAATTATCTTTAATTAGCTACGAGTGCTTAATCACTCTATCCGCAGACAGAGCTGATCAGTCCAACGAATTACGGAAGCTTAATTACAGCGCAATTGACTCCGATCATAATAGACCGTCAACCCCTTACGTTAATTACTCAATTAACGACAGCTCGTTAAATCGTTAACACTACGTTAGTCTTCACTTGACAATTCCTCCACTGCGTGAACTTCACTGTGACTATTGCCTTTACACGTCCCTACGTTAATCATTAACACTTGTCTCTCTCTTGTTAACAATAACTCAACATATTACACCACACTTGACTCCTTGCAAGTATGCAGTGAGTAATTCTCAATTAAAGTCAAACGGACCACTAATTACATCCCCATTGAGTTACGTTAACTAAGCCTACCCTAACTTGGTATCTTTTCCACAGTCTGTGTCAAAAAAATTACTAGTGAGTGTTAATTACCCTAATTAAGCCACTAATTATTTGAGCCATTAATTAACGGTCACCAGGACCGATAATTAATCATCCATAAATACGTCTCACTCCGCACTGCCTAAGCAGGTCTCATCAAACACTGTGAATTCACGGGAAAGGAGTTAATTACCCTAATCAACAAGATGTTCCAATAATCCACTGTCCTCAGACAGGATATGATTAATACAACGATCTATGCTAACTCCATGACCTCGCTTTACCGAGTCACCGGAGCTCTCCAATGCTAATTACTCCACTAATTAACCTGAGCCACTAATTGCTATACCCCTGAAAGGTAATTAGTCTCGAGCATATTACGTTAACACAAATACTGAGAAACTCTGACAGAACCTCTCCCACTACGTGAATTCATGATGAGAAGGCTAATTACATAATTAGCTAGAGTGGTCAATTAACTGTCACATGGACAATTAATTGCTCCCGAGACGTATCTCATTCTAGCTCAACACTGTTTCTCTTATAACAGCCCTCACTCACTCCACAATACAAAGTGTGCACCCCTTATCCAGTTAATTACCCCTTAATTAACTCACTGAATCCTTAAGTCCTCAACATAACTTAAAGAAACAAAGTAACCCCAGCGTTACATAGGTCACACTATAATGGCATGCAACATCATATCAGCACTACCCACATATGGTTGCGGCTACTGCAACTCGCTAACTACTGTGCCCACACAATAAAAACACACGGTTGTGCAACACACACAAGTATACTAATATTACTGCCCTCCCTCTTTTACTTGCACCCGATTGCAAAGGAATACTGTGAACACACACATACCTCAGCCAGGCAATTAACCCATTAATTGCCTGCTCTCTATAAGTACTGTGATTTCCCCTGAATAATCCTAGACCCTAGTACGGCGTCCCCATACTGACGCAGCCTGGCGGAATGCAAAGTCCAACATGGGCCTGTAATATCACATACGCATACACTGCCCAACATCAATTGTCCATTGCCACTAGACAGGATACTCGACACACCTGTTACACCATGAGGCTCTGCCAGCCTGCCTCATGCGTTCACACAGTCAACTGTCTCTTAGCTTTTTATTGTTTCTTCCGTAAATCCCTGGCCCCAATTCACTTAATTAGGCCTTGACACAACCCCTGATGGCAGGAGTGCCACCAATCGAGTAATTTGGACGACAGAAGCGATTAACAGGGGGTGGAGGGGGAAAATCCCCCCTCCACCCAGACACGTCTTCCTTCCCTGGCCGCCCAATTCAAACTGCCGATTTCGCGGGCTACGGGAACTCCAGATGCCCATACCTCCTCCCTACAATGCCTAGACCAATCAGCTTGAAGCTGGCACTGCTCTGGATCCAATCACCTCTCTCCATCACCCTCAGGCGTCCTGTGACATCACAAGGAGGGTGAGGCCTACCGACAGTGGCTTAGTGTCTCGCATGTGGGGGGGGGCAACGTTCACTCCACTCTCTCTCGCCTCCCCCTGTAAAACCGTTGGGAGAGTCAAGTACCTCCCTACACCACTTCACTCTCAACTCCCATCCTATTTCACAGAAACAGGAAAATCTCTGTAATTCTCCCTACAGAGCAATCACAGACTTCTAACTACTCTCAAGTGATAGTTCTTGACATAAGCTTTCATTCAACACCCAACAAGCATATGTTATTTTGAAAGCTTCAGTTTCTAGAGTGCCTAGCCTACTCTAGAAACTAGGAAAAACTAGCTGAGGGATCTAGATCCCTCACATTGAGGCTTGCCGAAACTGTGTCCCAAGCTCCACTCTCGCAATGGCGAACACGTGGTTGATAGCTTGGCTTGAATGTCGACGCGCTTTAGTTGCCGGTCACGACAGATCACGTAGAACAATATTAACTAGTTCTATGATGAGTATCAGGTTAAATCTTGCTGACAACTTCACCGTAACGTGTCCCAGACTCTGACACCAAAACTTGTTGCTCAATTCCGCAACACGTGACTTCACGCCGCACTCAGGCGTCTTGTCCTCCTCAAGCCACAAATCACAATGGCGTCTCCCTCCCCGCTCGCGTCCCGCATTCGCCAGAGAAATTTTTTATCACGAATAATATTATTTCGCACAGTTGTGGCTAAAATGCTTTAATAAAGACTGGGTTGTAATTCTAGGGAGTCAAATATTATTACTTTCTCGTCTTATGGTAGTAAGCAAGAAATGGAGACGATTTTAGTTTTCTCCATGGCATTCACGCGTGACGGTAAATTTATTACTTGATAACAATTGTAACTAAAAACTCTCGATTTGTAATTATTTGGGAGTTATGTTATCTATAAATAATTATCACACGGAATACTGATGATTTTAGAGAATCACATTCAATTCTCTAACACACTGGATATAAATGTGTTTTACTAGGTAGAATCTGACGCAATACTGGTGCTTGGTTACGTAAGACTTCCAGTATTCTTATACAGATATAATAATTAGTTCATGTGAACACTACTGTTAGTAAATTTTAGTTACTACAGTAATTAGTATATTTCAATACTAGTTTAAAATAATACAATAGTATTGTATTAGTGTTGGAAATTTCCAACATAACTCCGGGGGGAGATTTATCGGGTCGCAGTGTAATGTAACCCCTACCCTATCACGACGACTAAGAAATGTGTTACTCCTGGGCTCTATCGGCCTTACCTGTGACTGAAAGCATACCATAACATTTTCAGAACATTTGTAATAGCTCAAAGCTTTAATGCCCAGCCCCTTAACAATACTATGGACCTCTCCTACTTTATATAATAAGAAATATTTTTAAATGAAATTAGAGTCAAAATCCACACGTCACTGATAAATGATGACTGTTTAGGTTGCAATGGTTAATGATAGACTATTAGAACAATTGGACAAAGGAGCATTACTGCATTATTCAATACATGATTTTCATCTCAGTGCCAGACTATATCTGGTTAGGAACGCTATAAAAGTGATATACAATTATTGTTTCCCATACTTGATCAAATGTAAACCATATATATGTAAATATTTAAGAGTTAAAAACCAATATTACTGTTAAACATTACTAATCACCAAACGAGGTGCTATAGGTTCATTTACAATGAAAATGTTATTTATAGGTTATTCACTCTAGCATAAAATTTGACATAAACCATTGCTGGGCTTGATCCATCAACTATAGTCAAGCATCAAAAGAATTTGTCAAGAAAAAAATGTGCTAATAAATTTCCCCTTTAATGTAATTAAGTAAAAGCCATAGAATATATTCAGTATTTTACCATCAATTAACATTAATGTAATATTTAATAGAACTTTATCATAAATATTTTTTTGGAAGTGAATATTAAAACGTATATACAAGTATTTCATTTACATTTCTAACCTATACATCTATACTAACGCAAACAAGCCTGAATGGTCCTCAGGACTATATACAACTGAAAACTCACACCCCAGAAGTGACTCGAACCCATACTGCCAGGAGCAACGCAACTGGTATGTACAGGGACGCCTTAATCCGCTTGACCATCACGACCGGACATAAGGAAGTGATAGCCGAAGCTATTTGAACCACTTCCCCACCGGCACTCGGATGGTAATCTTGGGCATAGCATTTTATCAAATCATTTTATCAAATAAATTTTTCATATTCTTCCAAGTGCATGTCCCTTCTTTCTATTCTGGCAAGCTGGATAGCTTCCAAGTCAATTCGATTATTCAATAATACACAGTGTATCTACATGACTTGAGAAGTCCGGTATCGACTACAGTCGGGCACAGATAATTGTTTGAGCGCTTCAACCTTCATGCTCATCTAGCTGGTCCCCATTTTTAAGCAGGCGTGGGTGCGGTAACCCGTTGGATGGATTAACTGTGGCAGTTTTTGTGATGGCCCGTGTGGGAGAGGCGCGTCAGACTGTCGGCGTCCCTGGAATTCGCAAATTTTGTTGACTATGTGACGCTGTGCAGTAAAAGATGAGGTATAATATCATTTGTCGACCTCCTTGGAATCCAGAAGCTCTGTGATGGAAAAATGATTTTGAAATTAGTGGATGAATCGTCGTTTACGATATTTATGGACAGAACTGAAGGCTGTAATCATCAGTTAATTTAATGGGTGACATGGATCAGTGAAGGTGTAATGGGGGGTGGGGGAAATAGCTCTCTCTTGTCCATTATTCCAACCCCCAGTTAACTAACGAGGCTGGGGGAAACAGCTCTCTCTAGTCCGTTATTCCGTCCCCAGTTAGCTAACTATTCTAGAGCACTCCCAGAGTTCCTAAGGCAACCTCTCTCGTTCAACACCTTGTAACCTAGGTATTTGACTACCTAGGTGCGGCGACTACAAGGCGCCGTAACTTAATCAGCTACCCAAAACTCTAGAGAGAACTCTAGAATACATTTCACTGCCACAAACGTATAAGAGAAAACGAAAGGAAAGAAATGAATAGTGAAGTAATTAGTGAGGGTTTGGGGTGAGAGAGGTAGAGAGATGGGAGGAGCGAGGAGGGTCATTAGTTGAAAGTGAGAGTCTGGAGAGGGGTGGAGGGAGAGGTGTAGAAAGGTAGAAGTAGATCGTAGAAGTAGAAGAGTAGATAGTAGAAGAAATGCTGCCACCATCCATTCTAGACCATTACATACAAGACAAGGAATGGAACTTTTCTGCATCAAAATATTCTCAAAAGATGTTATTACCATGTATCAACTCCAAACATGTACTCATTAATATCATGAACCAGTAACCACAGAGGCTTTCTCACCTCAAATCAAAACTCTAGGGAACCAAGTTAAAGACCATTTAAGTAATAAATTCAATTATATTTCACATGATAACTATCATAATTTAAGCAATTCAAATGTTCCAGTTTAATATGCAAAGTGAGTCATCATCCAAGAATTTGAGAACCCTACAACTTGACTGCCCCTGATCATCACACAACATATGTAAACACGACCAAGTCACCTTAATGCTCAACTCACCAAGTGTCTGCCTATAGCTGGATTGAGAGGGGGGGTCTGTAGTTGACAGAGACTGTCCCGCCCTGCCGGCCGACAGCCTCCCTGCGAGGCCGTCTTCTCACCTCTGCTGGCTGCTGTTCTTCTCTGTCTTGTTAATGCTCTCGAATCGATAGCTCTCCGAGTATATATTGGGGAACCAAGTAACTAACTCCGCCCACAAGTAGATAGCCTCAGGCACTCTACCAAGCCACTCCTTAAACGTCGGCATGTTTGAAGGCTACCAGGCTCCAATTATAAGATTAGCAGAAGCAAGGTGAAATTCGCATGATCTGACCTCAGGTCACTTGGTGGTCATTAACTCTTAGAGGTATGAGATTCAGGCCGCCAGAATGGCGTCTGTCAAATCCTTGTCTGTGACTCATGTATCTCTATGTACTTTAAATACAACTAAACCAAACACCTTACAGTGTTACATCTCTCCTTCTCCCTGAAAATAAAGTTTTTGCAACACTGCTAAAGCAAGCTAGCTGTGTGCGACAACTTTATTAACGAAAAAAAAATACATCCTAGCTAAACAAATATACATCATCCTACTCTAAAAAATGAAATATATAGACAGACGTCCATTGTCTCTGGCTGGGCGACGTCACTGCTTGGTCTTGTAGATAATCCTGTACCACATTTATTCAACACAACTGCCTCCGTCGTTAACGCACAACAACCCTTGGTCAACCAGGAAGCCGTTACTACTTGAACTGCGCACAGGACCATGGAATTCGGTTATCCCAGCTGATCTGTAATTGGCCCTACGTCAGTCACCATGAGAGACGTATATTGGGGTTTTTCACAGCTATAGGGACTACAAGTTTCGAGACCTCCATATAGTTGCCAACGTAGAAATCCCATCCTACTCTTCTCCTCCCTGTTGCTCCAGCACGCCTCCTTCAGAGAGCCACTTCTGACAGCCACATCAAGTCCGCACGACACAGGAAGAATCACTCAACAGAGCAACATGCTTGCAGGAGGGGCGGCCAGTTAAGGCAAACGATCCTGTCTTGCAATTACGCTCCATGCAATGATGCTGACACCAGCAAGGGACACTAAGTATCGTGTCTCACTCAGCTTGGTCTTATCTTCTTCTTTCTTCTCTCTTCTTTCTTCTTTCTTCTCTCTTCTTTCTTCTCTCTTCCTCCTCCCATGGGTCTTTGACAAGCGACCTGGGGTCCATTGGGGTCTGTCCATCCTGGGGTCCATCCTGGGTAGACCGATGTTGGTGGGACAGACTGGAGTCGTTGTTGTTCCTCTTCCATCTTTACTGGGTCGTCTGGGTTCGTTGTTGTTCCTCTTCCATCTTTACTGGGTCGTCTGCAGAACGACCTAGGGTCCACTGGGGGTCCGTCCATCTTGGGGTCCACTGGGGTCCGTCCGTCCTGGGGTCCACTGGGTAGACCATGTTAACCGACCGAGAGGGCTGCATATTGGGGGTCCCCCGGGGTGGTGGAGCCATGACCTCCAGTTAGTGGGCTGGTCGTCGTGGTGGTAGTGAGGAGCTGCCATGAGTGTGGTATAAGGCAGCCGTCTCCCTCTTCTGTATGTGCGTCTCTCCTCTGGCTCCGACCTGGGAATGAACAGAAAGGCGACAATACCCGTGTTCCAACTTGTTGTGTGACCCTGTAGTTTGTATAGGGTTCACACAGTCCGATTATAACGCTCTCCTCCTGGCAACGACTACACTCAAATTTTAATAATCCAATTAACACTGAATGAAATTGACTTGGTGGAACATAAAACAGTACTAGTTAGAGAAGTAAAACAGTAAAGTTAGAGAAGAGAGAATAAGGTCGTCACTACTTTTAACTTGTCACCTAAACCAATCTCCACAATAAATATCAAAACTAATAGACAAAACACTAGCCTAACTTAACTATACCGTTCCTAATCTTACGTACTTAAACAGCCGTTACTCCCACCCTTAACCTACAGCCACCTACATGACATAGAGTGTTTCCCTCGCTTCTCCGCGGGTCAACAACTCCAAATTTTTGCCACCCCTGTGACCAGACTATCTAACGTCAAGCGTCCCCAACGTGAAGTCTACTGACATACTAAGCCTCCCCCTAGCATGCTGTACAATACCAGTACACCTCAGGTTATTGCGTTCAAATGGAGTAAAACAGTCGATCGCAATAATCTGAGCAGAACCACTACTTAAACCTACTTAAGAACTACACCTGCCACTCCCCAACTGACCTGGCAACCAGCAGAGGCTGGGTGTCCCCCTGGGACATGCGGGGTCACCTGTCACACTCAGCCGACCTGCACTACCACCAACCGCTAAATTCCCAAATCGCCAAATATTATCACTAACATTAATCAGTACACACGCAAGTTCTGGTGAACATTCCCTGAACTTCACAAAACTCACAAACTCACTAAAACACAACACCAGAGAATCACTATCTCCTAACCTGAAAAAACTCGCTAAATCGCGAATATTAAACACCTGTCAAGATCTCCATGATAGCGCCTGAGTAGCAAAAGGACACGTGAGACTGAACAATGTTCGACTAACACCTGCTCCAGAGGTCCAGGAAAATCTGTTCCCCGAAGTGGATTTTCCGCCGATGGTGGGACCCTTGCACAGTGGAGGTGGTGAGATGGTTGGTGAATCCTTGGAGGCATCGTGTCTTATCCTTGTAGATGGGGTTTGTGTTGATGCGGCTCTAATGCCTGCTCCATCATCTGTCACTAGTTGTGTGGCGAATGATAGCGATCGATTGTCAGATATGATTTCTGAGGAGATGGGTGGCAATGGTGGTTGTGGTTGGGTTGAGGTTTCCAGGACGGCTAATTTATTTTTTGGCGATGCAGTACTACATTGCAAAGGTAGGAAGATGACTGGGGAGGTGTTGGTGAAAACCCTAAATGAGGTGTGTAGTTGATGGTTCGAGTGGTGAAGGTGGATTGTCTATGGCTCGTTGGGTTCATCCAGCTGTATGTGGGAGTGAGGAGGTGGATGTGTCCAAAGAAGTGGTTCATGAGGTGGGGAGGTGTGTGCTTTCTCACGGTGATTGGATCGTAGTTGATACAGAGGAGTCTTACTATCAGTCGATGAAGGTTGTGTTTAGATGGTTGTCTTTGGTTTGTGGTGATGTAATTGCTGATGTGTTTGGTTTGGAGGAGTGTTTTATGTCTGGGGTTGCGGATAAGTTGGCTGTAGTGGATGGCAGAGAACATGGTGTTGACATGGGTGGAGAGTTCAGTGTTGGTTGATTCCTAGCTTTGTTGTTAGATATTATGAAGGCCAGTTGCTATGCCACTCTGAACGTGAATAGATTGCTTGACGTCAGAAAAAGGCGACGAAATGTAATCTTAACTGGATGAGCTGTTTTGGTGTTTTCATGTTGATGCTTTGTTAATTCAACAACACAGTGTTAAAAATCTGGATCAATTGAAGTTGCTGGCTCAGTTGTTTCAGGTTGTTTTTCAGTCGTTGTCGCTCCTTATAATGTCGTCATCGATTAGGGCCATATGGCTACGATTTTCAAGGTTTATGCTCCATCGGCGAATGCGAAGCAGAAAGATAGGAAACACTGGTTGTGGATTTCCTTCAGTTTTTTATGTATAATACGTGATCGCTGGTGCTAGGTGGGGATTTTAATTGCCACCTCTGTTTGTGACATTTGGGATGGTGGTTTTGAATGTATCGAAGGTGTTGGTGAACTGGATTAATGTATATAATTTTTGGGGATGTGGCTCTGATATCTCCTGGGCTGGTGACATTCACACATCTTTCTCGCACGAATGCAACAAGGTTAGATTGTATTTACACTCACCCAAACTTGTTAGTAGTACAACACCCAGCAGGATTAATTTTAAATACAGTCTACTATTAAATATAAAGTCCATTCTTAATTAAAATATTAAATTAAATTAAACTAATAAGTCAACGATTTAAAGTACGTAAATCAAATAAACTCCTGCTGTAAAGATTCCCCACATATTTATGGTCATTCGAACCTAGATAGTCTGGAAACTAGATCATCCATAATATACCAGTACTTGGACCATGTTTATGGTCCTTAAACTGAGATTGTCCAGAAATTAGACTATTCTCAAGAACAGGCTCGTCTCAGACCATGTTAATGGTCTTAAACGAACCGGATCAACCAAAATTAACAAGTTTATCAAATCTAAGCCTACAGTGGCTCTTAGAACACATGTTTATGGTTCTTCGTACCTAGATCATATTTATGATGAAAAGAACTAGTGTGTATATATAATTTATTAAATATAATAGTAAAAGTAAACTGCTATGTGTAACCATTTGTAGCCTTATTCAGTCAACTTCAATCTGCAGAATAACCAGAAGTATTAATAGTGACTGAGATCACAGCTGCCATTAAATAATATTAGGCGTCACGTTCAAGGTAGCAATAGTGGGACATAGCCAAGTGCCCAGAGAACTTGCTACCATTCCTTAGGTAAAAATAAGAATATACTGGTCACCAGGAGCTAGTGCTCACAACTTTTATAACAATTCAACATTACCTACAGCTCCAGAGTGGTCTCATTATTTAACCAGAATATACCTAGATGGCAGTGATACACCCATCACGAAACACAGCTGAGATTATTTACAACCTTAGGGGCATAATTAACTCCTTCAAAGCAAACAATTCAATAGTCGTTTTACTCTCATAGAACCATGCCAACCACCAGAAAATAATCCTTGGGTGTTAGTTCTGAGTTTTATACACAGACAGCTAATTATATAAATTATCATCTCAGGAGGGTACATCTAGGAGCCACCTATATTCACTTACTGCACGACCATTCCGTGAGAATATATCTCCAAACAAAGTTCACCTCACACGAGAATCACAGCATACGTATCTAATAAATTAATAAATACTATTAAATATCACAAGAGGTTGATGAGAGGCTACTAATCATAAATGTGTACATATCTCTCTTAAGCACTGAGAGAAACATTAAACATATAAAATAAAAAAAAATTAAATATTGCACCATTTTATTTCTGCACATAATTGTACCACTCCATTAATTTACCGACCCTTATATGGGATGGAACCAAATTAGGCTAGTGCTGAACTAAATAATGATCCACCAAGATTAATCCAATTAATTGTGCTAACCTGCTGTAAGAGTAAGATATCACAATTGTCTAGTGTTGAACAAAATATTGTACAGCCTAACAAGTATTTAAATATTGTGCAGTGGGCCTGACAGCTGAGTTGACAGTGCTTCGGATTTTTAGTTCTGAGGTTCCGGGTTCGATCATCGGTGGAGGCGGAAACAAATGGGTAGAGTTTTTTCACCCTGATGCCCTTGTTACCGAGCAGTATATAGGTACCTGGAAGTTTGACATTTGCTACGGGCTGTTTCCTAGGGGTGTATAACAAAAAAGAAGGCCAGGTCGAGGACTGGGCTGCGGGGATGCTAGGCCCTGAAATCATCTCAAGATAACCCCTATGAGGGTGGGAGTAATTAACAACACGAGTTGTGTTCCAAAAATATATTTAATTTCCCTGAATTATCTTAATATGTTTTTTATTTCATGTAATTGTTTCACCTCTGAGTTTTAAGAAGTGTTGCTATCCAACCAACAGCAATAATGATGAGCTATCTTTAGGTATTACCAATAGTGACACTGATTATCAATCAAATCATTTGTGTAAATATGTCAATCATTTATTTGCTAAATTCCAAGGAAGTAGGATATTGTAGCCTAATGACTGAAAATATAACCCTAGGCTACTCTACTACCACAGCACAAACCCTACAAGGCTTAACCCTAAAACCACGCAAATTATATATATATATGCTTTCAATGGCAAAACCGAAACCGCGCATGTCATATATATATGATTTCGTGTCTAGCGCTATAATTTAAACGCCCCGATTTTGATAGGGGCAGCTATAGTGCAGCAACGACCGATAGTTGTCAGATACCACCTAGAAAAAAAAGGCCAACATTCTTGGGTGTGAGAGCTTCAGTACTGAGCAAGCCATTGAAGCTGACGCACGCAGCACGAGCTCACAGCACCGCTGTTCAGCTTGTGACCACAGCATCGCCTACAAATGTCATAATATATATGTTCATGCTATTATTTAACGATGATAGTATTACAGAAGACCCCTGACTGTGATAAAAATGACTAGGATTCTGATAATAGCAGGAGTGTGGTGATATTTAGTGCTGTGCTTTATGGAGGGAGGAGTAACGCTGTCGGAGGGAGGGTGGTGGCATCGTCTTCTGACTGTGTGTACTCACCTAATTGTACTTGCCTTATTGTGTTTGCGAAAGTTGAGCTTTGGCTCTTTGGTCCCCACCTATCAACTGCCAATCAACTGGTGTACAGATTCCTGAGCCTACTGGGCTCTATCATATCTACATTTGAAACTGTGTATAGAGTCAGGCTCCACCACATTACTGCCTAGTGCATTCCATTTATTAACTACTCTGATACTAAACAAATTCTTTCTAACGTCTCTGTGGCTCATCTGGGTACTAAGTTTCCACCTGTGTCTCCTTGTTCATGTCCCACCCGTGCTGAAGAGTTTGTCTTTGTCCACCCTGTCAATTCCCCTGAGAATTTTGTTGGTTGTTATCATGTCTCCCCTTACTTTCTGTTTTCCAGGGATGTGAGGTTCAGCTCCTTTAGCCTTTCCTCATAGCTCATTCCTCTCAGTTCTGGGACGAGCCTGGTGGCATACTGCCGGATCTTCTCTAACTTTGTCTTGTGTTTAACTAGGTATGGGCTCCAGGCTGGAGTTGCATACTCCAGGATTGGTCTTACATAAGTGTTATAAAGGGTCCTGAACGATTCCTTACATAAGTTTCTAAAGACAGTTCTTATGTTCGCCAGTCTAGCATATGCCGCTGATGATATTCTTTTGATATGGGCCTCTGAGGACAGGTTCGGTGTGAAATCAACCCCCAGATCTTTCTCTCTATTTCACTCTTGCAGGATTTCACCTCTCAGATGATACCTTGTGTTCAGCTTCCTGCTCCCTTCACCTATTTTCATTACCTTACACTTTCCTGAGTTGAACTTTCGAAGCCATTTTCTAGACCATTCCTCCAGTTTGTCCAATTCATCCTGTAGTCTCTGTCTATCTTCATTCGCCTTGAGTCTTCTCATAATTTTTGCATCATCAGCAAACATTGAGAGGACTTAGTCTATACCCTCTGCAAGATCGTTTACGTATATTAGAAACATAATGGGTCCAAGTACTGACCCCTGTGGGACTCCGCTGGTGACATCTCGCCACTCTGATGTCTCTTCCCCCTCACAGTTACTCGCTATTTCCTGTTGCTTAAGTACTCCCTTATCCACTGGAGCACCTTCCTTTTTACTTCTGCCTGATGCTCCAACTTTTTTAACAGCCTTTAATGGGGTACTGTGCCAATGGTTTTTTGGCAGTCCAGGAAAATGCAGTCGGCCAACCCTTCTCTTTCCTGCCTAATTTTTGTTGCCTGGTCATAGAATTCTATTCAACTTTTGAGGCATGATTTACCATCCCTGAACCCATGTTGGTGGTGCGTTACAAAGTTATTTCCCTCCAGATGCTCTACGAGCCTTTTCCTCACGAACTTCTCCATCACCTTGCATGGTATACAAGTTAGGGAAACTGGCCTGTAGTTCAGTGCCTCTTGTTTGTCACCCTTCTTATATATTGGGACTACGTTAGCTGTCTTCCAACTTTCTGGTAATTCTCCTGTTTCCAGTGACCTGTTATACACCATAGAGAGTAGCACACTTAGTGCTTCTGCACCTTCCTTTAGTATCCATGGTGAAATTCTGTCAGGCCCAACAGCCTTTGTCACATCCAGCTCTAGCAGACACCTTTTGACCTCATCACTTGGTAGGTCAAATTCCTCCAAGGTTGCTTGGTTTGCCTCCTCATTGAGTGCAGGAGTTTCTCCTTGCTCTATTGAGAAGACCTCCTGGAATCTCTTGTAAAGTTCTTCACACACCTCCTTGTCATTCTCTGTGTATCTGTTCTCCCTTTTTCTCAGTTTCATCACTTGTTCCTTCACTGCTGTTTTCCTCCTGATGTGGCTGTGGAGCAGCTTTAGTTGGGTGTTGGCTTTACTCGCTATGTCATTTTCAAACTGTCTCTCTGCTTCCCTCCTCACTCTGAGGTACTCATTTCTCGCCCTCTGGTATCTCTCCCTGCTCTCCAGTGTTCTGTTATTTCTGCAGTTTCTTCATGTTCTTTTACTCAGTTGTTTTGCTGCTATGCATTCCTGGTTAAACCATGGGATTTTCTGTTGTTTTCGTTTTTCTTCTTTTGGATGGGGGATAAACCTGTCTGCAGCTTCCTGGAACTTCTGGATGACAAAATTCATCATGTTCTGCACATTCTTGTCTCTAAGTTCTGTTTCCCAAGGTATTCCCCAGAGGAAGTTCCTCATCTCGTCATATTTTCCTCTTCGGTAATTTAGTCTTTTTCCCTCCGATCCCATCCTTGGATAGGTTATCCCTGCCTCCACCAAGTACTCAAAAGTTAGTACACTGTGGTCACTCATTCTTATGGGGGCTTTAACTTTGACTTCCCTTATTTCTGACTCATTCAGGGTGAATATCAAGTCGAGTTTAGCTGGTTCATCATTGCCTCTCACTCTTGTGGGTTCCTTGACATGCTGGGTCAGAAAGTTCCTTGTTGCCACTTCCAAGAGTTTAGCTCTCCACATATCTGCACCACCATGTTGGTCACCATTCTCCCAGTCTATCTTTCCATGGTTCAAATCGCCCATGATTAAGAGTCTTGAGCCAGTCCTGGAGGCAACTGAAGCTGCTCTCTCTATTATATTAATGGTTGCCATGTTGTTCCTATCAAACTCCTGTCTAGGGGCCGGATTCAGGAAGGTACTTACGAAGGTTTTTCTTCTTAGCTACGAATGTTTTCCTTCTTAGCGCCTTCATGGCGGCTACGTCGGTATTCAAGTAGCTACACTAAGTGGAAAAACCTTCGTAAGTACATTCCGGGATCTAAGTGTGGGTTCGACCACTCGTAGCTTTACGTAAACTGGATATAACTCAATTTTTCTCTACTACATAACACTGGGATCGATTTTAAGATTTTGGAACATAAACAAAAGATTATAAAAATTAAATCTAGTGAAGAGGAGTCCTTCGTGTTAGTTATATATGCATTCTCTGCTTGAAACTTAAAGTAAATATGTCTTTTATGATAGTAGAATTAGTTTTATAATAGCCAGATATTATACCCGTAGTTATTAAGTAAATAAACACTGGTGAACATGAAATATGAGAGGTGATGAGCCCTGCCTGATGGGATCATTTACTATCACCAAATGCCCCTGTTCACCTAGTAGTAAGGGTGTACCTTAGCTATACATACCCATTTCTAATTTATTTAGTTTGGTTTTATTTTGAAATTAAATCTGGGTGAGACATAAAATAAAATATGCTGCACAGATGATGTTAGGTAAGGAGAAGGGTAAAAATGTCAAAAGTAGGGGTCCAAGACCTTTTCCTGTTATACAATTTGGGTGTGGAACAAGTAATTATCAAAAGAAGGCACCATGCCGGGAAGGCTATGTAGCAGTAAGGCAGTGAGGTGAGGCAGCTACTTATTAGAGAAATGCTTATTTTATTTACCTTATAAGCTGAGGCAACTTATTTTATTTGAGGAATACTCAGTTGATTCCTCTACATTTAGCATGGAACAAATTTGTGTCCAAGACCTCTTCCTGTTACACAATTTGGCTGTGTGTAATTAAACTAGAAGTGCTCTGCAAATCAAGGGACCCAGAATGTGGACTGACCTCCCGAATCATGTCAAAGGCATGATTCTCTCAACCAGTTTAAGAGTTAAACCAAGTACTGCCTAATTAACTCCATGTAACCTAACTTACCTCCTAAATGTCAACCCATGTCTTGCTATTTTTTAAACAACGCTGTTCACCAACATAGGCAATTGCTGATTTATGCTATCTTAACCCCCCTTTTTGTATTTTTTATTCCTTCTTTCAACACAATTTGTACCTAATCCCGATTACTATTAAGTTTTAGTCTGTGTTTTTTCCCCCACACCTTGCCCGAAATGCTATGAGTATTAGTGGCTTTAGGTATTGTATATACTAGCTCTGTCTATAAATCCAACATTATGTTTGTAAATCAACTGTATGTACTTTTCCTGAATAAAATATATTTATTATTTATTTTTTATTCAGTAACTATTAATGAAGGCACCAAGCTGGGAAGGCTATGTAGCACCATTGTGTGTAACAATAAACCAAATTTTTTTTAACAAATAATGCACCTGTATGGTAAAACAAATCCTGTCAGCTGTAAAAATATTGATGCAGTTATTTAAATGAAAAATATAATGAAAGAAATATTACTGGTTTATTTTTATCCTATCTTTTTGTACTGTACAGTATATCCAAGGAAGTGAAAAATTGAGACATAATGCACAATTTAATGAATGATTAGCATGGATTAGCAGTTCAAAAGAAATATGACTATTACATATCAACATGAGATTTTAATGATCCATGGTCAACATGATTTAATAAGGATAATACAGTACTGTATTTGTAATAATACAAACTATAATTTAAAATCTTTATTACTGATTTTTTTTATTAAGAAGATTAGGTATACACAGCAATGTGCTGCTACCCTATTCTATATGGAATATTACACAGTGTAGATAAAAAACTAGCTATAAGTTTATCTAATACTCCCATATCACAGGATGGTTAGACATACTGTACATGGAATCAATATAGAAAATACCAGCCTCAATACAAAAAACAAATCAACTCTGACTAAATAACTCTTCGCGATTTTCACGGAGGTAAGCACTGAATCATGGAAACATTATATTATAATTACTCTTACCAGTTTCTACAAGACTCCTCTCAAACAATGTATTTTTAAACATGTTTAGGTATACACAGCAATGTACTGTTCCCTATTCTGTATAAAGGACCACACAGTGTAGATCAAAAACCAGCTACAAGCTCATCCAACATCCTCACCTCACAGGATGGCCAGTCATACATGGAATCAGGAGAGAACAAAATACTTAATGCTGATCTATTAGCCTCCACTGGCAAAATCTGGGTGCAGCACCAGAATATCTTCCAATATTCCTGAGTGTATGAAGTAATTACAGAGCTCAAAATACCTCATACCATTTGGTATGAAGTCACTGATAACAGGGCAATCACAGATATAGTGTTGGAGAGTATGTTCTCTCAAGTAGGATTGAAAACAGATGTTTTTTTTCCACCAAAAGGGCTATAAACTCATGGAACCGCCTACCCGCTGAAGCCGTAAATGCCAAATTCCAGCTAAAAAATATAATTAAGACAATTGGCGGGCCCTTTAACAAGCCGCCGGCTTTCTGTCCTCTTCGAGGCCACTAGATAGTTAGTGGCCCTTGGGTAAATTCAGTAAATATATACAATAATTGTCAGCGCATCTTCCGAGCAACAAGGACAGCTACACAGTATCTCTTAGAATTACGTAGGCAAACAACAAATGTAACATATTTGTTTACTACAATGTCGGTGCTGGCTGTAGAAGTTGAAAAAACATTGTTTTACTTCGAAATATACTAATTTTATAAGACAATTCGACGTAAATAGGAGGCAGTAGAGCTCCGATAAGCCAGCGCTAAATCTTCAATATGGAGAATGTTGCTGCTCTCTGATTGGCCAAACGAAACACAGTAGTGACCTCTATCGGCACGCAGGTGAACCAACAAATTTCTTCCTAAGTGGACGTTATTGAATTGCACCTAAGCATCTTCTTAGGGTACACTTAGGAACCTTTGTAGCAAACCCACTTACGAAGAAATACACAGAGCTTCCTGAATCTAGGTCCAAGGCCTTCTGTCATTTAAGGGAGGGTTTGTAAATGACTGCCACTATTATCTTAGGTCAACCCATTGTTATAGTTCCTGTTACGTAATCTCCGAATCCGTCACAGTCCGGAATTTCCATCTCATCAAAGCTCCAGTCCTTCCTTATCAGCAGGGCCACTCCTCCACCTCCTCTCCCTTCCCTCTCTTTCCTTACTATATAGTAGTCCTTTGGAAATGCAGCATCTGTTATGACTCCAGACAATTTTGTTTCTGTGAGTCCTATTACATCAGGGTTTTCTTCTTGCGCCCTTTCTGCCAGTTTACTTGCTTTATTGGTAATCCCATCAATGTTTGAGTACATTACCTTGAAGCTCGCTTTCTTATATCCAATTTCACCCTCACTCCCCACAAGTGTAGAAAATTGTTCCATGGTCATTGCTACTTGGGTAGGCTCATCCTCCTGTGAGGTAGTTGCCAGGAGTTTAGGGGGAGGTGAAGTGGGGGATGGAGGGCTAAGGTCTTGCTCAGGCCTGCTTGGGGCAGGAAGAAGTCATGGGGGTAAGGGAGCAGGGATTGCTTGGGTAAAAGGCACGCCCTTCTGTGGTGTAGTTGACAGGGGTTTGGAGGGAGGTGGTGTGGGGGATGGAGGGCTTAGGTCTCGCCTTTGTGTGGCCACCTTTTATTGACTGCACTCACCATACCAGCTTAGTGGTTCGTTATGGTGAACACAAATGTAGATCCTTATATATAACGTGTGTATAGAGTATAATAACAGCAATTGGAGTAGGTTGGGATTCGCCATTTTGGTGAGGGAGGTGCGTCGTCTGCATGACTTATCATGTTGTTTACTGGTTACCACTATGGTCTTTGGGCACCATACCAGCTTACTTGTACAAGTATAGTGAATAAAACAGGTAAATACTTACATATAATGTGTGTATATAGCTTAATAACACCACAAACAATATTGTTGGAGGAGAAATATTAGTGCGTCTGGCCTTGAGGGCGGCCACCACCAGCTGACTGTGTGAGTAGCTACGTCTTTGTGCCTTTACTCACCATACAAGCAAAGATGTATAGTTATGGTGAACAAAACCTGTAAATACTTATATATATAACATCTGTGTATAGTGAATAAACGCAAAAACCGAATTGAGGGAGGAGAATGAGGGGGGAGTGAGGTGTTGTTGATGGAGTGAGTGGCAGCGAGTGGCTGGCTGGTGTGTGGCGGTCACTCCTCGTTGCATTTTGACCCACAATACCAACTTAGTGGTTCGTTATGATGAGCAAAACATGTAGAAACTTATATATAACGTGTGTATACAGTGTAACAACAGCAAAACTATTTGTTTATTGTTTTATGAACAAAATAATTGAATCATTAATATGCACACCTGTTATGATCTCAGCCTGCAGGAGAAACGAGTCTCCCTCCTTGAGAGTTATTCATCAAGACTTACCTGATTAGAAGGTCTAGAGATAACACATATGTAAAATAGTTGCTTGGATATAAATGACAATTTAAGATTATGGGCAGTGTAGAAGAAAACAGATAAATGACTGGCTAGGAGATGTGGACATTTTGCTGGAGGCGTGAGGCTCGTTTCTGGATGGGCTTTGACCTCACTTGAGGCCAGACATTGCAGGGGGAAAGCCGCGCTCCATTGAGCTCCCATCAGAAAGGAACCCCTAGTGATATATCTCGAAGAGAAGAGAAGTGTGCAGACGTACCAGCTGTGGAATCGAGCTGGGGACGTGTGGTCTCAAGTCGTGGGCGACGAGGAGTGTTAATAAACCGCCCAGAGGCATTATTGTGGGCCGTGGCAGCGCCCAGACCAAGCTTCGTCAGAGGGAGGAGCGCCCTCGACCAGACAATCTGTGGTAAGCACGATATACGCCAGTTCATAGTGATTGCTTGTAGTTGGTCGTGTGCCCAGCGACAGTAGCAATGTTTATTGATAAGTTAGACATGTTTTAATAAGGCAGAAGGCCTAAAATAAGAGAGTGGAGAGGGAGGAACACGGAGCGACGTCTGTCCCCTCTGAGCGCTGGCAGATAACTGAGGGAGCTGGCTCCTGATGGTGGAAGACTCTCCCAGCAAGTGAGGACCGCCGCCGGGCGAGGTGGAGTATGGACCCGCCCAAAATGGGGGAGTCCACTCTCACTGTATGTAGAGGACAGATAGAGGTTTGAGGCAAACATATTGCGTGATTATTTTTGTTTATGTATTAAAGGGGAAACATTTTTATTGGAGTGTCGATGGGTTGCAGGTTTGTCTTTGGGGAAGAAGTTGCTGAGAACTTCGAAGCCAGCACAGATGAAGTAGTTGATGAGACTCCAAGGTAGTGGAGCAGAGGACCTCGAGCGGTGAGGAGAAGCAGTGAAGAGGAGTGTCACGTGCTTCTGTAGAGGTGGTGAAGCACCATAGTTGCTCGAGGAAACTTCATGGTGTAGCATCCAAGAGAGCTGTGGAGGAACCTAGCAGAAGGGTGAAGCACCGTAGTTGCTCAAGGAAACTTCATGATAGCCTGGAGGAGCTGCAGAGGATCCTGGTAGTGAAGCCCGGAAGAACCTGAAGATATCAGGGTAGTAAACTTCCAGAGGTGGAAGGGAAGTTCTGGTGGATTACTTGTAGGGAGTTGATAGTGTCTGGTTGTCATTAGCGTGCAAGACGCAGTGAGAGGTGAGTGATTGTTGGCATTCTTTTGTCAAGGAGTGTTTTATACTGAAGTTTAGAGTTGCAGGCGTAGGCTGGATTACCTACAGATGTATGCGTTCTAGGACTGATAGGGTGATCGATTGATCATTGCGGTGTAGCAAGGAACATTTATGCTGATATATGTTATTGCATTCACATGCTGATTTTCATTGTACACATTTATATATATATATATATATATATATATATATATATATATATATATATATATATATATATATATATATATATATATATATATATATATATATATATATTTTCATTGAATATGACCGCATATTCTGTATTTATTATTTTCTGGTTTAGGGCTTCTATCCCTCTAACTATTTTCTTAGCATCAGGGCTTAATTGAAATAGGAGTTCTCCAAAACTCATTTTCGTACTTTTAAGGTGAAGAAAAGAAGTGATTTACTATAGAGTGTATTACACTTATTTGTATAATTTGCACGACGTTTCGAACCTCCATGGTTCATTCTCAAGTGAACAGATCTTACAATACTAGTTGATTTTATACCCGCATTAGGTCAGGTGATAATACAATGAAGGTGAAAACATGGGGGGATACATAAGGGATAAACATAGGGGCTGCAGAAGGCTTATTGGCCCATACGAGGCATCTCCTATCCAAACACAAAGATTAATCCAGTGTAATTGGCCTGTTATGTTGGACATTGTCTTCTGTGTTGGCATCGATATGTTCTTGTCTTGTCCTTACTCTCATGGTGGGTAGAGTAAATAGTTCCGTGATTTGGGTGTTCATGGTAGGTCGCTCTATTCTAATGTGAATTGCCTCAAGAATTTGTAATCTTCTTGAATCTTGGGTTTTGTCTATTATGCAAGTATTCTTGTTCAACATTTCTCTTGTTAGAGTAATGTCATGGGCTTGTCTCATGTGATTCCTAGGGGCACCAGATTGAAGATGGCATGTCAAACGCCTCGTCAGCTTGGTCGACGTCATACCTATGTACTTACATTGAAGGTAACATCCTTCGTGGGGGCAAGTGTACATGTATACAACGCTTGACTGCTGTAGAGGGTTCTCCGTCGGCTTCGGGCTGTTTTTGATAAGGAGTTCGGAAGTCTTCTTGGTTTTGTAGAATATTATCAGGTTTATGTTTTGGTTAGGAGTAGTGCTTTTTACTCCTTTACGGATTATTTCTTTCATTATTCTTTCCTCTTTTATATGTTCACTGTGCATGGTTGATTTGTAATATAATTTTATTGGGGGTGTTGTGGTTTCTGTTCTAGGTTCTGAATTATACCAACGGTCCAAGTGTCTTCTTATAGCAGCGTTTATTTCCGCGTTGCTATATCCGTTGTTCACCAATACCTGAGTTACTCTTTCAAACTCTCTACTCACGTTGCTCCATTCAGAGCAGTGGGTAAGCGCTCGACGAATATAAGCATTGAGAACACTGGCTTTGTATCTTTGGGGGCACTCACTTCTACCGTTCAGGCACTACTCCTAACCAAAACATAAACCTGATAATATTCTACAAAACCAAGAAGACTTCCGAACTCCTTATCAAAAACAGCCCGAAGCCGACGGAGAACCCTCTACAGCAGTCAAGCGTTGTATACATGTACACTTGCCCCCACGAAGGATGTAACTTTCAATGTAAGTACATAGGTATGACGTCGACCAAGCTGACGAGGCGTTTGACATGCCATCTTCAATCTGGTGCCCCTAGGAATCACATGAGACAAGCCCATGACATTACTCTAACAAGAGAAATGTTGAACAAGAATACTTGCATAATAGACAAAACCCAAGATTCAAGAAGATTACAAATTCTTGAGGCAATTCACATAAGAATAGAGCGACCTACCATGAACACCCAAATCACGGAACTATTTACTCTACCCACCATGAGAGTAAGGACAAGACAAGAACATATCGATGCCAACACAGAAGACAATGTCCAACATAACAGGCCAATTACACTGGATTAATCTTTGTGTTTGGATAGGAGATGCCTCGTATGGGCCAATAAGCCTTCTGCAGCCCCTATGTTTATCCCTTATGTATCCCCCCATGTTTTCACCTTCATTGTATTATCACCTGACCTAATGCGGGTATAAAATCAACTAGTATTGTAAGATCTGTTCACTTGAGAATGAACCATGGAGGTTCGAAACGTCGTGCAAATTCCCCCATACGTCGAAACGTCGTATGGGGTCCACTACCAACCACAAGATGACTATGGGGACCACTACCGCTTACAAGATGGGTATGGGGTCCACTACCAAAAAGTTACCAATTTATGAAACAGATTGACAAATTTTAAGTTCTAAGTTTATACATATCTATGTAGAAATGTAGAGTCTATGTAGTAACATAAATTGGTAAATCATAAATATTGTAAGTTAAGAATCTGATGCATGTGTGTGTGGGGCGGGGGGGGGGGGGGGGAGGCAATACCCTTGGTAAGAGAGAGTGGCAGGTAACCTTAGACGTTCTGCGGTCAACGTGGGGGTGTGGGAGGGTCAAACCCACCCTTCAACATCTGGGCATAGTACCAACAGCCTCCACAACACTCCCCCAGCCTCTAGCTGGTGCTTGAAGATGCCTCATCTAACTTCACTTATGTCACGCATTAACCTACAGTTCCTGTGATATTTAAACTCCTCATCACAGTGGCGTCTCACCAATATAAAATGTATTGGATTTGGTCACGAAATAGCTATATACTGACTGGACGTACATGTATGTATGTATGTATGTACTTCTTCCGACTCATGTCGGAAGACCTTACCTTTAAAGAACACAATAAAGTAGCCGTCACAACTGCAAGAAAAATGACAGGTTGGATAACAAGAACTTTTCACACTAGAGATGCTATACCGATGATGATACTTTTCAAAACGCATGTGCTCGCTAGAGTGGAGTACTGCTGCACAATGGCAGCCACTTTCAAAGCTGGAGAAATTGCTGACCTGGAGAGCGTGCAGAGATCCTTTACTGCTAGAATCCACTCAGTAAAACATCTAAACTATTGGGACCGACTAAAGAGCCTAAATCTGTACTCCCTTGAGCGCAGGCGGGAGAGATACATAATAATTTACACGTGGAAAATATTAGAGGGGCTGGTCCCAAACCTGCACACAGAAATAACATCACATGAGACCAGAAGGCATGGCAGGATGTGCAGAATACCCCCGTCGAAAAGCAGAGGTGCAACAGATACTCTGAGAGATAACTCTATCAACATCAGAGGCCCGAGACTGTTCAACACGCTTCCGCTACACATAAGGGGCATAACTGGCAATCCCTTCACAGTGTTCAAGAGAGAACTGGATAAGCACCTCCAAAGGATACCTGATCAACCCGGCTGTAACTCATACGACAGGCTGCGAGCAGCCGCGTCCAACAGCCTGGTTGATCAGTTCAGCAACCAGGAGGCCTGGTCGACGACCGGGCCGCGGGGGCGCTAAGCCCCGGAAGTTCCTCAAGGTAAGGTATGTATGTATGTATGTATGCATGTATGTATGTATGTATGTATGTATGTATGTATGTATGTATGTATGTATGTATGTATGTATGCATGTATGTATGTATGTATGTATGTATGTATGTATATATGTATGTATGTATGTATGTATGTATGTATGTATGTATGTATGTATGTATGTATGTATGTATGTATGTATGCATTCCATTTGTCCACCACTCTGACACTAAAAAAGTTCTTTCTAATATCTCTGTGGCTCATTTGGGCACTCAGTTTCCACCTGTGTCCCCTTGTGCGTGTTCCCCTTGTGTTAAATAGGCTGTCTTTATCTACCCTATCAATTCCCTTCAGAATCTTGAATGTGGTGATCATGTCCCCCCCTAACTCTTCTGTCTTCCAGCGAAGTGAGGTTTAATTCCCGTAGTCTCTCCTCGTAGCTCATACCTCTCAGCTCGGGTACTAGTCTGGTGGCAAACCTTTGAACCTTTTTTAGTTTAGTCTTATCCTTGACTAGATATGGACTCCATACTGGGGCTGCATACTCCAGGATTGGCCTGACATATGTGGTATACAAAGTTCTGAATGATTCTTTACACAAGTTTCTCAATGCCGTTCGTATGTTGGCCAGCCTGGCATATGCCGCTGATGTTATCCACTTGATATGTGCTACAGAAGACAGGTCTGGCGTGATATCAACCCCCAAGTCTTTTTCCTTCTCTGACTCCTGAAGAATTTCCTCTCCCAGATGATACCTCGAATCTGGCCTCCTGCTCCCTACACCTATCTTCATTACATTACATTTGGTTGGGTTAAACTCTAACAACCATTTGTTCGACCATTCCTTCAGCTTCTCTAGGTCTTCTTGTAGCCTCAAAAAGTCCTCTTCTGTTTTAATCCTTCTCATAATTTTAGCATCGTCTGCAAACATTGAGAGAAATGAATCGATACCCTCTGAGAGATTATTTACATATATCAGAAACAAGATAGGACCGAGTACAGAGCCCTGTGGGACTCCACTGGTGACTTCACGCCAATCGGAGGTCTCACCCCTCACCGTAACTCTCCGCTTCCTATTGCTTAGATACTCCCTTATCCACTGGAATACCTTGCCAGCTACACCTGCCTGTCTCTCCAGCTTATGTACCAGCCTCTTATGCGGTACTGTGTCAAAGGCTTTCCGACAATCCAAGAAAATGCAGTCCGCCCAGCCCTCTCTTTCTTGCTTAATCTTTGTCACCTGATCGTAGAATTCTATCAAGCCTGTAAGGCAAGATTTACCCTCCCTGAACCCATGTTGGCAATTTGTCACGAAGTCCCTTCTCTCCAGATGTGTTACCAGGTTTTTTCTCACGATCTTCTCCATCACCTTGCATGGTATACAAGTCAAGGACACTGGCCTGTAGTTCAGTGCCTCTTGCCTGTCGCCCTTTTTGTATATTGGGACCACATTCGCCGTCTTCCATATTTCTGGTAGGTCTCCCATCTCCAGTGACTTACTATACACTATGGAGAGTGGCAAGCAAAGTGCCTCTGCACACTCTTTCAGTATCCATGGTGAGATCCTATCTGTATGTATGTATGTTGTCGTGACGCTGAACCCCGGTTCATTCCGAACACAGCGATTACACAACACATAACACCTTGCCTCAGCAACCGTTACTACCACCTATACTCCTACACACACCAGACCCTTGAGGCATACCACTAGGTTTGTACTGGAACACAATGAGTGAACATATGGAAGGTATTTAAAGGCCGTCGGGTTTTGTCATTTAATTTCAAGAATAGACTCTGACAATTAATAACATATTAATATACTCTCTTAGGTAAATACACTTTCAATACCCATAAACCACTTAACCTTTGTGATCACCCCTTTCACTGGTAACTTCCCCCTAAGTCCCTAATACGGAATAATTACTACAACGCTCCACACCCGGTTAGTCTTTCGTTCAATACTCACATACTGCAGACTTAACTTGGTCACTAAGATCACATCAGGCTCTCGCATAGCTGTCTGTTACACTTCGCTACTGCCACAAACTGAGACCCAAGAGGACTTGCCAGTTCCACTCCCACAACAAGACTGTCTCCAGTCAGCCATGGCCTCAAACATCTCACCACGCCTCTCAAGGAAGGTATAATCCGATTAACCTTATCCCTAGAAGCGGTAACCTTGTTCCTAGAAGCCTGAGTCCTCTTTCCAGGAATTATTAGTTTGGCTAACAGCTGCGGTCTTAATCCCTTTGACCTTTCTTGGATATGTGATCCATAGTCTGTCTACTTAACATGTACTTCCAATCATCATTCGTTAAGTGTTGTAGTGATGATCCTCTAGCTAATAATCCCTACTAACTTGTGGATTACAACAATGTATGTATGTATGTATGTACTCACCTAATTGTGCTTGCGGGGGTTGAGCTTTGGCTCTTTGGTCCTGCCTCTCAACCGTCAATCAACAAGTGTACAGGTTCCTGAGCCTACTGGGCTCTATCATATGTACACTATAAACTGTGTATGGAGTCAGCCTCCACCACATCACTTCCTAATGCATTCCATTTGTCATCCACTGTGACACTAAAAAAGTTCTTTCTGATATCTCTGTTGCTCATTTGGGCACTCAGTTTCCACCTGTGGTCCCTAGTGCGTGTGCCCCTTGTGTTAAATAGCCTGTTTTTATCTACCCTATCAATTCCCTTCAGAACCTTGAATGTGGTGATCATGTCCCCCCTAACTCTTCTGTCTTCCAGCGAAGTGAAGTTTAATTCCCGTAGCCTCTCCTCGTAGCTCATACCTCTCATGAATGTATGTATGCATTTATGTATGTATGCATATATGTATTTATGCATGTATGTATGTATGAATGTATGTATGTATGTATGTATGTATGTATGTATGTATGTATGTATGTATGTATGTATGTATGTATGTATGTATGGATGTATGTATGTATGTATGTATGTATGTATGTATGTATGTATGTATGTATGTATGTATGTATGTATGTATGTATGTATGTATGCATATATGTATGTATGTATGTATGTATGTATGTATGTATGTATGTATGTATGTATGTATGTATGTATGTATGTATGTATGTATGTATGTATGTATGTTGGTATGTATGTATGTATGTATGTATGTATGTATGTATGTATGTATGTATGTATGTATGTATGTATGTATGCATGTATGTATGTATGTATGTATGTATGTATGTATGTATGTATGTATGTATGTATGTATGTATGTATGTATGAATGTATGTATGTATGTATGTATGTATGTATGTATGTATGTATGTATGTATGTATGTATGTATGTATGTATGTATGTATGTATGTATGTATGTACGTATGTATGTATGTATGTATTCCCAATCACGTTAAAGATTCCCCCTCTATCATCCAGTTTAAGAGAAAAACAACTATGTACTAAATAATCAAATCCTTGTAACTTTAATTATCCTGACCTTCCTATTTGTATTCAGACTGTGCCTACCAACTTGAGAGTCGCACCTTATCTCAAGAACGGCGAAGAAGGTTAGGTAGAGAAATAGAAACAATTGAACTCAAGCTACAAGAATCATACAAAACCCAGGAGAGGCAAAGAGAGCAAAAGACCATCAGTGAAATAGAGAGAAATCCGAAATATTTTTTCTCCTATGCAAAATCAAGATCAAAAACCACATCTAGTATCGGGCCCCTGCGAAAGGGAGATGGAACTTTCACCGATGACAACAAAGAAATGAGCGAGCTACTGAGGAAGCAGTAGGACTCTGTTTTCAGTGAGCCATTAAACGCACTAAAGATTGATAACCCAAAACAATTTTTCATGGATATGATACCAACATCAAATCATATATCAGACGTCACCCTATCCCCACTAGATTTTGAAGAAGCCATAAACAGTATGCCTATGCACTCTGCACCTGGCCCGGATTCTTGGAACTCCATATTCATCAAGAACTGTAAAAAACCACTATCGCAGGCCCTTCACATTCTGTGGACACAAAGCCTAGATACTGGCGTTATTCCTGATATACTAAAAACAGCAGAGATAGCACCACTTCATAAAGGAGGAAATAAGGCAGAGGCAAAAAATTACAGACCGATAGCACTAACATCGCACATTATAAAAAATTTTGAGCGAGTGCTAAGAAGTAAGATCACAAAATACATGGAATCACAGCATCTCCATAACCCCGGACAACATTGTTTCAGAACAGGGCGCTCTTGCCTGTCGCAGTTGCTGGACCACTATGATATGGCATTAGATGCTATGGAAGACCAACAAAACGCTGATGTAATTTACACAGATTTCGCAAAAGCTTTTGATAAATGTGCTCATGGCGTTATTGCACATAAAATGCGTTCAAAAGGAATTACCGGAAAAATAGGCAGATGGATCTACAATTTCCTGACCAACAGAACCCAATGTGTAATAGTCAACAAAATAAAATCCAGCCCATCAACCGTGAAGAGCTCAGTCCCCCAGGGTACTGTGCTTGCTCCAGTACTTTTTCTCATCCTCATATCGGACATAGACCAGAACACAACCTATAGCACTGTATCATCCTTTGCAGATGACACTAGGATCTTCATGAGAGTAGGCAACATAGAGAACACGGCAAACCTCCAGTCAGATGTAGATCAGGTCTTTCTATGGGCTACAGAAAATAATATGGTGTTTAACGAAGATAAGTTCCAGCTCATGCGCTATGAAAAAAATGAAAATATAAAAACGGAAACCACGTACAAAATTCAGGCAAATCATGACATAGAACGAAAAGGCAATGTAAAGGATCTAGGTGTACTCATGTCGGAAGACCTTACCTTTACAGAACACAATAAAGTAGCCGTCACAACTGCAAGCAAAATGACAGGTTGGATAACAAGAACTTTTCACACTAGAGATGCTATACCGATGATGACACTTTTCAAAACGCTTGTGCTCTCTAGAGTGGAGTACTGCTGCACACTGACAGCCCCTTTCAGAGCTGGAGAAATTGCCGACCTGGAGAGCGTGCAGAGATCCTATACTGCTAGAATTCACTCAGTAAAACACCTAAACTATTGGGACCGACTAAAGAGACTAAATCTGTACTCCCTTGAGCAGGCGGGAGAGATTTATAATAATTTACACGTGGAAAATGTTAGAGGGGCTGGTCCCAAACCTGCACACAGAAATAACATCAGATGAGACCAGAAGACATGGCAGGATGTGCAGAATACCCCCGTTGAAAAGCGGAGGTGCAACAGTTACTCTGAGAGAGAACTCTATCAACATCAGAGACCCGAGACTGTTCAACACGTTTCCGCTACACATAAGGGGCATAACTGGCCGACCCCTCACAGTGTTCAAGAGAGAACTGGATAAGCACCCCCAAAGGATACCTGATCAACCAGGCTGTGACTCATACGTCAGGCTGCGAGCAGCCGCGTCCAACAGCCTGGTTGATCAGTCCAGCAACCAGGAGGCCTGGTCGAGGACCGGGCCGCGGGGACGCTAAGCCCCGGAAGTTCCTCAAGGTAACCTCAAGGTACCATCATTATAGGTGATTATAACGCTAGGCATAGGAATATTGGTAATTCGCAGTTCAGTAATCGTATTGGCAACCAACTGTTGTCACTATTAGGTAGTCACGATAATGCACAGATTGTGGGTGACCTTGAACCGACGCATGTCTACGGAGGTATTCTTGATCTATGTTTGTGTGTCAACGTCTCTCACACCGTCTGTGCCTCGTCAATAGTGCCAGATATGGCGTCTGATCATCTGCCCATATTAGCCACTGTAAGTATTGGAAGTTCTATCCTTCCCGGTGGAGTGTTCAAGCGGAAGAGGCTGGCTGTGCCCATCGATCAACGAGACAATCTTGTTGCTCATGTGTCAGATTGGTGCAGTTCATCTGAGCCTTCACCTGTTGAAGATTTTAACAATGAGCTCACAGATACTATCGACCAGTTTATAGAATCACTTGATCCATCGTCCAGGCCACGTAACCCAAATTACACTGGTCATAGCACTTATGCTTATTATAATGATTCTAAATTGCATGCACTAAAACGCACTGCCAGAATAATTGGACTAGCTTATAGAAGGACCCGCACTGCTGAAATGCTTCGGCTCTTTCAAGCGGCTCTGGCTAAGGCCAGGGAACGTATGGTGGAGCTAAGGCAGACAGACTGGGAAACTTTTGTCCGTGGTCTCAATTCTCACACGCCACTAAGTCGGGCATGGAAGGATATCAACAAGATCAAAGGGAAAAATGCTGCAGAGATCGCGCATCCTAATCCTCTACATAGAGCAAATGAGCTTGTTGATGCTTGGGCCATGACTTCCAGCTTTGACAGTCTTCCTCTACCCTCACAGAATGAATTAAATAATAGATATACTGATAGGGCAAGGCTCTTTGACTTCATGCTTCATCAAGAGGATGACTGTGACTCATATCCCCCCCTCCATGGTGGGGAAAGCACCCCCTCCAGGTGCTTTCCCCTCTCATTGATCTTGTGTTCGCCTCTTACCTATTGTTTCTTCTTTTTACTGAATACGAACTAGATTCTGCTCTACATAAAGGCAAAGCTACATCACCCGGGGAGGATGGAGTTACTTACGGCATACTGCGTATGCTTCTGCTAGTTCCAGGGAATCCCTTGCTTCAATTGTATAATATGAGCTATGTAACTGGGCAGCTTCCTAAGTCATGGACCAACAGTCTTATAATTCCCATTCCTAAACCAAACCAGCAGAGTGCTTTTCACCCAATCTCCCTCACTAGTTGTCTCTGTAAATGTCTTGAGAGGATGGTTCTCAACCGTCTCCTTTACAGAATTAGTAACATGTTATCTCCCCAGATATATGGCTTTACGCATGGAAAGAGTGTACATCACTGTATTACCACATTCCTCACCCTGCATACTGATAGGTCATACACCACTTTCCTAGATCTTAAGTCAGCCTTTGACATTGCTAACCCACACGTCATTCAGAGCGAACTTGCTAAAATGAATGTTGGAGGATGGCTTCTACGGTGGATAAGAGGCTATCTATCCAACAGGAAGTCATCTATACTGTTCCAAAGGCATAGGAGTGTAACAAGAGATTTTGAACTTGGCACTCCACAAGGAGGTGTCCTTAGTCCCTCTCTGTTCAATGTGTTAATCAATGTACTTTTAAACTTAGTAACTAAAAGGCCCAGCAAACACATCATTAGCTATACGGATGATATACTGATCCACACCAATGGGTATACCAACACCCAAATGTTTTGAACTCTGTATTGTACACATGTCAGGAACTATGCTTAGTCATCTCAGTATAGAAAACAAAGATCCTGAACCGACACCCACCCAGACGGGGTGGGGCCGTTCGCAAAATGCAGTTGGATAATGGCTCTCTGCTCGACTATGTAACCTGATACAAATACCTTGGTCTTGAGGTTCTACTGTACCGCAATGTTGTAGCCAGACTAGGTCGCCAATGTGAAGAGAGGCCCCGTGCTCTCAAGGCTGTGGCAGGCTACCATCCAAGCTATGTTGCAAATGTGAGAATTGGCAAAATGATGTATCTCTCATATATTAGGTCACTGATTGATTATGCTGCACCCATGCTTGCTCTAGTGCCTGAGAGAATGCTTGGAGGGCTGGAAAAGATGCAAAACGAATCCATGAGGATTATCCTCGGATGCCCCCGTACAACTAAATTATTAAACATGAGGAAGGAACTGAATATTTCATGTGTAAGTGATCGTATCATTGAAATTAATGCTTTGATTGGTATCAAGATGCTTAGGCTAACCCACCCTAACCCCTGCACTGAAGCCCTCCAACCCTTCTACCTTGAAGGTTAGTATCCCTCCAAATGGATTACCAAGACTGCCACTGTGCTCAGAATGTATAATATTCATCACCTCTACCAAGAGAGACAACAACAACACTTTCCTGCCCCATGGGAGATCACTCCTTTCCATATTACTGTTGCCCCCTTTCCCACCCAAGAAGCTGATTAAAGAACAAGCCTTGCTTCGACAAGAAGCAAAGCACAATGCCTTAAGCCAAATTGATGCTTTAGTCAGAGAGCGCTCCCTTTCCCAGATTATTTACACTGATGGATCCTTGCATCAGTCCTATGGTGCAGCTGGAAGTGCAGTTGTTGTGACAGGGAGAGATGGTTCCTTCTCCCATGAGTGTGGAGCGCGACTAAGTAACTGGGCCTCAACTCTTTAAACAGAATTGGTTGCCATAATCCTTGCACTCGAGTGCGTGTATGAATCCAAAGTTGACACGCTAATTGTGACTCCTTGTCATTCTTGACTGCCCTCAGCTTCCCAAGGCATAACTG
This sequence comes from Procambarus clarkii, assembly GCF_040958095.1. Taxonomy (NCBI): domain Eukaryota; kingdom Metazoa; phylum Arthropoda; class Malacostraca; order Decapoda; family Cambaridae; genus Procambarus; species Procambarus clarkii. Next base: position 7,568,273 of record NW_027189128.1, on the reverse strand, counting down.
TGACGTGCTTATCTCTGAAGCTAGACACAGATATAATGAAATAATTAAAGACGGAGTCAGGGTCTATCTTCTGTGGATTCCTTCCCATATTGGTCTCCGAATGCACGATAGAACTGATGAGTTGGCCAAGACTTTTGCTCGTAAAGAGGGAATTGATTACCAGCTTGGACTGCCCATGAGTAGCCTGAGGTCAGTAATATTCAGGGAACATCAACTGAATTTCGGAAACTTGAGGCAAAGTGAAATTCACACCAGTTCCTCCATCTATCATCATTCTATTATGCAGGAAGTACCGCTCGTCTATGGGTCATCCAATAAGGATAGCAGACTTCTAGATGTTACCACTGCTAGGCTTAGGCTCGGCTACAAGTACCTCTGGGAATTTGTAACATCTGCTGATGTAGATTTGACTAAATGTAAACTCTGTCAGCAGAACTATTCTCATACTTTGCGTCATTATATAATGGAATGTGAAAAAATCGCGGAATTCAGAGATAACACCATCAATGGTGTACAAGAAATTTGTAAGTACTTCATTCATAATGATGTGCTGCCCGAAATCTTAGCGAAGTATCCAAAATTTGCTTATTGTAGGTAATGCATGCACATGACTGTAAAGCTGCCGCCCAGTTGGGTGGGTGTGTAGCACATGACTGTAAAGCTGTCGCCCAGTTGGGTGGGTGTGGAGCACATGACTGTAAAGCTGCCGCCCAGTTGGATGGGTGTGGAGCACATGACTGTAAAGCTGCCGCCCAGTTGGGTGGGTGTGCAGCACACGACTGTAAAGCTGTCGCCCAGTTGGGTGGGTGTGCAGCACATGACTGTAAAGCTGTCGCCCAGTTGGGTGGGTGTGGAGCACATGACTGTAAAGCTGCCGCCCAGTTGGATGGGTGTGGAGCACATGACTGTAAAGCTGCCGCCCAGTTGGGTGGGTGTGCAGCACACGACTGTAAAGCTGTCGCCCAGTTGGGTGGGTGTGCAGCACATGACTGTAAAGCTGTCGCCCAGTTGGGTGGGTGTGCAGCACATGACTAAAGCTGTCGCCCAGTTGGATGGGTGTGCAGCAAAACTAGTAACTGTGTGACTCATCATAGATAAGTGCCTTGTATAGTGACTGTTGTGAGCCTCTTGTTGAATCACTTGTGATACAAAAGATTATTGATGTGTGCATTTGTGTAGGTGATTGAATATGTATGGGTATATATGTATATGTATATATATGTACATGTATGTATGCGTATGTGTACATGTATATATAACATTAATAATTGTGTGACTAGCGTCAAAAGATTGTTACTTGCTTATCTAAACGAACTTTACCAGTCTCCGTGGTGTAGTGGTAAGACACTCACCTGGCGTTCTGCGAGCGCTTTGTCATGGGTTCGTATCCTGGCCGGGGAGGATTTACTGGGCGCAAATCCTTAACTGTAGCCTCTGTTTAACTCAACAGTAAAATGGGTACTTGGTTGTAACAACGATTCTTCGCGGCGGGGATCGTATTCCAGGTACCTGCCCGAAAGGCTACGCATACTAGTGGCTGTACAAGAATGTAACAACTCTTGTATATATCTCAAAAAAAAACTAGAAGGTTCAGTTCCTGAACCGATTATGTGCCTCTGTAATCCTTTACACCACCGCCCACGGGATGGTTATGGGGGTGCATAATAAAGAAAGAAATTGAATTGTAACTTATCTCCTAAATATCAACATATATCAGTTCAGTTCATGCTATTGATCTCAATTAGTCTTAAATCTTAGATTTTAAGGTTTTCCCAGATCTTGCCCAAAACGCTGTGCGTATTAGTGCTTTAGGCATATTATATACTTGTTCTTTCTTGAATTCCAACATTCTACTTGTAACTCCCAACCACTCCCAACACCACTACCACTACCAACACCACCACCACTCTCAACACCACCACCACTCCCAACACCAACACCACTTCCAACACCAACAACACTACCAACACCCCGTGGGAAGTAGTGGAATTTATATCTATCCTTGAGCTGTAGTTGCCCCATACCCCAGCCCGTGAGTGATAGTGGACTCCAGTAGTATATTCTGAGCCAGATAGGGGCACTTAACAAACAATGGGGGGTACTTATCAGACAATGGAATCAGAGGCGGGGAGCCAGATAGGCCCACTTATGAGACAATGGAATCAGAGGCGGGGTGACAGATAGACCCACCTCAAATTGTAGTCTACGGTGCGCCCCCGCCATATTTCACTTACACTGGGTATCTCCGTTTAAACACTACGTCATTATATAGGACTAATTAAGGATATATATATTCGAACAAGTCTGAATGGCCCCTCCAGGACTATGTGCATATATGTCCGGAGCTATATAGGATATATATATATACTCAAAATAAAAGTGGGTGAAAAGAAATAACACTTGTTTTATACAATATATTAACAAAAGTACATAGTGGGTTAAACGTAGTCGTTATCTAATTCCCCCCCATAATATTGTCTAACTAGACCCCTCCTCCATGCCCACAGGTCTGTTGTGGGGTCTTCCCCCCCCCCTCCTGGGGTGATGATGACGATGAGTCATCATCCAGAGGGAGAAAGAGGTGTTGTGGTTCTTCTTCCTCTCCTAGGGGGGTACTGTCGTCATAGCGTTCACTCTCACTGGAAGGGTGTCGCCCTTCCTTCCCTTGTGGCTCGGTGATGTCATCACTTTCACTTCCAGCGGTCACCCCTTGGGTTGAGGTGGATGGGTGGGGGTCAGGTGGTATGTCTGGATGACCATAGCCTAGGCTTTTGTATTTATTTACGTAATAGCGTTTATCATCAAATGCACTTAAACCCCTCTTAGTATTATGGGTGGTGACCATTTGCCCTCCTAAATTCCTAATTTGGTAGTATTGGAAAGTATTTACTACTGCATTACTGTGAAGGGTTTCTTTAAAATGTCTATGAGTTAAAGATCTTTGCACAGCGCGGGGGATACCCTTAGCGGTAATGGAATTTGAATTGTTGTGCAACAGCAAACTATACATTTTGGGCTTGAGAGCTACAACTTCAAGGATGTGTCTATCTGAAACCTCTGACTTTAAAAGACCTAAAACACCCTTTTTAGAAGGATCATACAAGGGGAGAGTTTCAGGGAAGTTACTGGTATCGATCCATGATCTAAGAGGTTCTTTCCCCATCTCGTTAAAGACATCTTCAGTCATTAAACTGAAGATGAAACTGTCTGTATCGCTGTATATCAGTGCTGCCCTATCTGAATAGTGGTTCTTAAGTACCCTGTACCAAAAATGGTACAAACTGTATTTTGCTAGCTCAAGAATCTGGAACCCAATGTAATTAGGATGAGTAATTTTAATGAATGGTCTGGAATTGACAGACAATAATTAATTGTCACCTAAATGCACCATACGTTTAAAGCGAGGATTCTTCACCTCTCGTAAAAAGACCCTCGCTGAAGTCACTAGTTTGGTGTCAATGGCATAACGGGCTGGGTTCAGTAGTGTTTTACCAAAAACACTGTTCGTCAGTAATTTGAAGAGTGTTTTCCTATCGTTACTGGTGGAAGCATTTCTATCGTTAACGTTGGTGTTAACAAATTCTGCCATAAAATCAGACTGGCGGAACTCATAAATGGCATGAATAGCCCCTACTTCAAGACCTATCTCAATAAATAACTGTAAGAGGTGTAGAGATATGAAATAATGTTTCTTGGGGAGATGATCCCCTACCAACTTAATATTTTTTTTAGGGAGGTTTGTAATGTTATTTGTTTCCAGAAGTCCCCTACTAAATGGTGAGATATCCTCCATACTTATTCCCCTATGGTGTAAACAAAGGGGTAGATCGTCTGTTAGTCTAGCTATTTCAGGTCTCACGTGTTTGGTGTCAATTAATAGCCAGTACCCTTTGTTAGAAGAGAATGGCTGTTCTGTCATTATCTTCCCTTCGCTAATGAAGGAGTTCATCTCATCAGATGACAACCTTCTTAGACCACCATAGGGTAATTTCTTAGTCATACAACTCCCGTAAAGGGAGTTGAAGTCTAAGTATAGTAAGAAAGAAGATCTATCCTCCTGTGGGTTAAAAGATGGGTTGACATAGCGATTGTTAGCTCTGGCATAACTCCTAACTGCAGTTGTAAAACACCCTCGTATGTTTTGTGATATGAGATTGTGCAACGTCACATTTGCACTTAACTCCAACGATATTTTGCTACTTTTCAAGATGCAATCATAGGAGTAACCCGTAAGGCTACAGTAGTGAGTCATCTCTAAGGAAAATATATCATTTAGAATTTCCCTATGGTGAGTAAAAATGTCAGCCAGTAAACCGACATCACACCTTAAATAAATAAGGAGATAATCCTTTAATGACTCACATCCTGTAGCCTCCCATACAAATTTAGAATGTCTATATTCTTCCAAAGTGATGGTTGATTTGTTTAGGGAGCTGTAAAACATTTCAATAGGGGGGAGTGTTGCATCATTAAAGCAGCTGATTTTTGTAGCATATTCATAAGGGAAAAACTGCTTACCCTTGAAGAGTAGGTGGTGACTCTCTTCGGGTAAACCTTCTATCATTGAGTGAGTGAATGTTAAGGGGCTGCCTGAATCAATGTGGGTTTTTGCTAGGGACGAAAGACTGCCCGTAATAAAAGCCAGTGAATCAAGAAATTTAAGGTTGCCTATTTCTACCTTAAGATATTTAGTCCCCTGCCTCATGAGGATATTGCTCTTAATATTTGAACCCATGGCAAACTCCCTCAAAATTAAGCCCATGTCATAAGACATATTGTGGGCAATTAGGACTAAACTCTCTAGAGCATTCTTGTGGCGGAGGTTGCAGTAATTACATAGAGCTCCAATATAATTGAGTTTTTTCCTAAGGTGATCATGATGTTGAACCTTGAAATTGGTGGGTGTAAATACCTCCTCACAAAACTGACAGTGAGTCTGTCTCCTAAAATGAACCATATCCTCAAGAGACATGTCTATTTCATATTTGGGTAGGGTGGATCTGATAATTTCCCATTTGGTGGCAACTCGCTTCATGAAATGAGTGACGCTGTCCCCCCCAAAATAAGCAAATTTATCAATGACGGAGTGGTTCCTATCAACAATTATATAGCTGTATGCTATAGGCCTATGTATGGCTGTAACAGAACCTAGACAATCCTCAGTGCTTAGGACACTCCCGAAATCGAAATAAGCTACATGGGAAGGGGGGTAACCTTTCCCTGTATTTTTAAAATGAAGGGTGTCCCCCTCCTGGGGATAAATCATTTTCTGCGTGATGTCGTAGAAACAGAATGGTGAGACAGCTCACTAGAATTTTGATATTCAGAAAGACAGCTTCTACAGAAGACTGTCTTTCGCCTGTGGCTGCGGGTAAAGTTCCGCAAAAACTTATTTAAGTCTTTAATAAGACTTACATGAGACTCCCCCAATAATAATAATGGAACTATGTCTGAGTACTGTCTGCTACCACGACGACAAAGAGAGACGTGATAGGCAGCGTCTGTATGTTTGTGAATTGAATACAAAAAAATGGAGAGTTTATTCCTATTTTCCAATTTAGAGATATCCTCCCATGAGAGAGGGAAAGATAATTGCTCGTATTTGACCATTTTCCTAACCCTAGAGTGAGACTCTACAAGTCTTCCTATACGTTTCCATTTCCATCCTTGTTGTGATGCCCGAAAAGCGGCAATGCATTGAATAATGCATGTTCCATTGTTACCAATGGGTTTGGGTTGAAGACCTCATGTCGCCCCCTTAAAAAGGGGGGATAAGGGACATAATCCCCCAAAACTGACCTTACACTACCATTACAGATAACGATTTTGAGGAAATCAACATTAAATAATATAAAACCACTCCCCTCTGTTTCTGAAAGGAGATCCTCCAGACGTGTAATCATATAACCCACCTAACTATCAATAAGATCACCCACCTCCTCAAGAGTTACCAGCCTAGCAGGTGTCGTTATGAAGTGTTCCCTATAGTCTTCATCTTCTGTGAGACGTTGTTTTAAAAGTGTAACCTTCACTTCAAGGAGGATTTTGAATGATGAAGTAAAATTGCCATGACCCGCCAGAGATTTCATGTAATTCTCTATTTCGTTAGAGAATAGTTCTCTAAAGTTGCTTAGAAGACCTACAGGATCTGTGGCAAAGGCTGGGGGGATGGAATATTCCATTCTAGTAAAGAGATCCCCCAGGGCCCCCACCCTATTAATTAAGTGAGGGATGTCTATAACATCCTCCCCTTCTGAGGAATTTCCATCACTATCTCGATTGTTGTCGTGGGGTCTAAGACCACTAGGACCTGCCTGAGGGATGTCACCACCACCATCATCATCACCACCATCACCATCATCACTCATCTCTTCCTCCCCCCCATTTTCAAAGGGCTGTCTACCCCCGCCACCACCTAAGGGGCTATTGTTACGTTGGGCTTTGGGGTGAAGTTCCTCTCCTACCTGCCCCTGAGATGTCTTTATCTGCCTCTGAAGCACCCCTGGAAAAAAATAATTATAATAATAATAATAATAATAATAATAATAATATTAATAATAATAATAATAATAATAATATTAATAATAATAATAATAATAATAATAATAATAATAATAATAATAATAAAAAGCAACACCCCAACACACCCTACTAAACCCCATGACATAACGCCTCAAGAAAGCTTCTTAAGATAATAAAACTGGAGAGAGGGTTTATTCACACACCTTGGGGACATGATTGTAGATGTTCAGAGGTCAAGTGCTCACACAAAGTGACCCCACAACTGCTGCAGGTGAAAGTGGGGTGAGGCTTCAAGGTGACGCTTCCGCATATGAAGCATACAAAACCACTCTCTCCGGTAGGCCGGTGATGTTTACCTCCTAACAAGGAAATAACTCATAAATATACACACTCTCACTCACACAGCCACCACACACCCCCATGAAGATAGGGGAAACCATCTCAATATTTCTCATTAGAAATAAATACGAATAAATAAATAAATAAATAAGGGCTTACCTCCACCACAGGTTTTCCTGTGAACTCCACTAGATTGAACACACACACAGCTTCCCCACAGCGGAGGCAGCAATAAGTTGTATGCACGAATTGTGGTGATGAGCTCCACCCACAAATGTTGCAAATATCACCTGGGAGTGACATTATCCCCCACTCCTAGGAAAAAAATATATAAAATAAATAAATATATAATCTCTCCCACTCAAAACACCCCTCTTTCTCTTATATATATTTATATATATACATATATATATATATATATATATATATATATATATATATATATATATATATATATATATATATATATATATATGTATATATATATATATATATATATATATATATATATATATATATATATATATATATATATATATATACATATATATGTATATATTGTGACGATAATCTCCTTCAAGAGATTGAGCCTGCTCTTCCCTCCAAAATTACGTCTTCACAATTATATAAAAGACTATGGAAGAAATGTCCAACAACGACAACAACACCAGCACCAGCAAGGCTTGCCAGGGTGAGCAGAAACGTATGCAGCCCGCCACCTGTTCGGACCCAAATCGCCAAACTACCCGTTGATCGCTACGGCTCCGCTGATTGGTCGCCGGTCTGGCTGCACCTGCACTCGCCCCCCAATACTACCTGATGTCTGGGGTCGCCCCAACATCAGTCCTCAGAATGTTCCGTGCTTTCGTAGCCAGCACACCTCCCAGCTAGACTCTAGAGTGTACTGAGAGAGGTGGTGGCTTTAAGCCAATATTCCAGCACCTCCCACTTAACTTTTGTTGCACTTGTTATTTTGCCTTAACGTAACTTTTCATTTTGTCATTTAAGTATTCTTATTATTTTGATAGATTGATTTTATTATAAGAATTTGTTTGTGCATTATTTTCATGTTTTGATTTATTTAACGTAATTAAAATTTCATTGTTAAAGTTTACTTGTGTTTTGTGTGTCTTCTCCTTACCTTACCACAGACGAAGTTCCAGTTTTTTCTATTTTTTTTTATAACTATGTGACGAGGCCATACCCCTAGCCTTAAACAGCCGAACACCAACGCGTTACCGTCACAAGTTATATGGGGGCCTGTCCGGGAGTTGAACCCGGGACCTCTCGCACCCCTACACGTCAGTCAGAGATGATGATACATACAACGGTAGGGAATTAGCTTATTTTTTCAGAGCACAAAAGTTCGCTAATTCTGTAAGTATCATATTAAATTCAGTGGGAAAAACTTGCTTTATGTCCTATAGAGACTTGGCAAGGTATGCCTACATCCTTGGACTACCAATTTTACTTTTGAAGCATTTAACTGTTTCATTTGTTTTCGAAACTCTGTTTCATTTGTTAGTAGGATTTTCTTGCCCTTATTCTCTTACATGAGTACCGGGTACAAGATTTCCTGCGCCCTTGATTTAATTTAATATCTTTCACTTAACGTTAATTGTTAAAGATCACACAGGATAGGTACCAGTTGCCACGTTGTCCTGTTTCTGACATTTCATTATTGAACATTCGTGTACCTTTATTTGCTAATTTCACCATGTTTCGTCTCCAAACTTTCCGTGCAAATCCAGCAGGTGAAATAGGGACTTTAAGTCGTGCCAAGAGGACTGAACTACAAACTCTTGCACATGAGTATCAACTAGAAGTTCCCTACCAAGCCAACAAAAATGACCTACACAACCTGTTGCTGGATTACTATTTAGAGCAAGGTAAGATAGACTCTGAAACTCATGAAACTTACTATATTGCAGATAAAACTGATTTGGCAACGCTGAAACTCAAACTAGAGCTGGCCAAGATTGAACGTGAGCAGCAAAGGGAAGCAGCTGACATACGAAGGGAAGAGATCGCCCTCAAGGAACGTGAGTTGGCAATGCTCCGTGAACGTGAACGAGTACAGCTTGAAACACTCCAGGAGCGGGAACGCTTACAGCTTGAAACCAAACAACGCGAGTTGGAAATACAACGCGAACATGACAAGCAACAAGCGACTCTGGCTCTTGAGTGTCGTCAACGGGAATACACGTTGGAAACTTCACACCTCGCTCAACGCCAGCAAGCTACTGCCAATCTTCCCGTCAGTTTTAATATATCACATGCAAGTAAGTTAATGCCATCCTTTGTAGAAGCAGAAGTTGATGTGTTCTTTACCACCTTTGAAACCCTTGCTAATCAACTCAGTTGGCCTGTCGACCAATGGGCCACACTTCTCAGAGTCCATCTTACAGGTAGAGCTGCAGTCACACTCAGTACTTTGGCGTCTGAGAATGACTACTACACTCTGAAACAAGCAGTGTTAGACGCCTACCTACTTTCCACAGAAAGTTATAGAAGGAAATTCCGTGACCACCTGAAGGCAAGTACCACTACCTTCCTCGAGTTTGCTAACACGAAACGGAGGTATTTCATGAAATGGCTGGAAGCAGCACATATCTCTACTTTTACAGAACTCGTCAACCTGATGCTTGTTGAAGAATTCTTGAGACGTGTGCCGCCTCCTGTCCGCCTCTACTTAGCAGATAAAGAAGAAACCGACTACCTGAAGTGTGCTAAGTCGGCTGACACTTACAGCCTCATCCACCGGCTGACACCTGAACCATCCTCCAGTAAGAAGTCGTGGTACAGTTACGAGAAGGTGAGCCCCGATCAAGCTGGTTCACAACTGTACTGCAAATATTGTAGACTCTATGGACATACCATAGACAAATGTGGTAAGTCTCAATACAAGGGAACCACTGACCAACAACGACCCAAACCAACTCCTCCTAAGTCCGGTAAGCCTGTGATGAATGTTGGTGTTGATGTTAATGATCTTTCTCTTTTCAGTAACCACCTGTATACTGGAACTGTCTCTGCCAACGGTTCAAATCCGGAGGGACGTTTCAAATTGAAGATCTTGAGGGACACAGCGGCTCTACAATCGATCATCTTGAAGTCGGCTGTGCCCAACATAGTCTACACCGGGGAAACAGTCTTCATCACTGACCTCACTGCTACCACTCCATACCCTCTCGCCAGAGTCCACCTGGATTGTCCCTACGTGAACGGGGAAGTCCAAGTCGCCGTCAGGGAAAAGCCTTTTCCCATGCCTGGAGTGCAACTTCTCCTAGGCAACGACTTGGCAGAAGACCTGCAACCAACCAACCTGATCGTCATGGACAAACCCCAGGTGTGTAACTCTGTGCCAAGTAACCCTATTCTTGAGTATGTTCCAGCAGAGGTTCAAGAGAGTGATGATGTTTCTCCTCCGGTTCTCGTGACCACCCGTGCACAAGCCGCACGTCCACAGCCAGCTGACTCTACTGCTACCGCTGTCCCTCAAGACCCTCAGAAACTACCCCCGCATCTGACCAAGTTGGAGTTCCGTAAGTTGCAGAGGGAAGATCTTACTTTAACACCATTGTTTTTCCAGGCTGAGACTCAACCCGACAGTATTCCTGGGTTCTTCCTAGAGAACGACTTGCTCTACCGCAGATATAGACCCAGTAAACTGAAGGAGGAGGACGATTGGGCCAACACCGAACAACTTGTGATTCCCACCAGCCTGCGGCCCACTATTCTACACCTGGCCCATGGAGCATTCTCCCACTACGGCTTCAACAAGACTTACCATGGGATTCGTCAAGACTACTACTGGCCAGGTATGGTAAATAACGTCAAACAGTACGTAAAACAGTGTCATACATGTCAGATGGCAGGCAAACCGAACGTCTCCATTCCCAGAGCACCACTGATTCCCATACAGGTGCCTGCGGAACCTTTCCACAGACTCATAATAGACTGTGTCGGTCCTTTACCTCGGACCAGTTCAGGTAACGCCTACATCCTAACCATCCTGTGTCCTACCACCAGATTTCCCATAGCAGTTCCAGTGAAGAACATCACGGCTGCTACGGTTATCAAACATCTATTGAAGATCTTCACTCAATACGGATTTCCCAGGGAGATTCAAAGTGACTGTGGCACCAACTTCACCAGTGATCTCTTCAAAAGGACACTGGAGGAGTTCAACATCAAACAGGTATTGTCCAGCCCCTATCATCCTGCTTCACAGGGTTCTCTTGAACGTAGTCATCAGACCATCAAAGCACTCTTGAAAAAGTTTTGTAGTGAAACCTCAAAGGATTGGGATAAGCAGATTGACCTAATAATGTGTATTTTCAGAAGTCTCCCCAATGAGTCCCTAGGAGTATCTCCTTATGAGATGCTCTACGGCCGTAAGTGCCGTACTCCCCTTAAGGCTTTCAAAGACTCTCTCCGAGATGCCACCTTCAGTGAGCATCAGAATGTGCCCCAGTTTCTTCAAAACCTTCAGCACATTCTAGAGAGAGTCCACCGCTTTGCCCATGATAATCTATTGAAAGCCCAGGTGAGAATGAAGACTCATTACGACCAGACCAGCAAAGTAAGAAAATTCAAGCCGGGAGACTTCGTCCTTGCTTATTTCCCTATCCCAGGTTCACCTTTACAAAACAGATTTTCAGGACCCTACTGCGTCAAAGAGTGCAGAAGCAACAACACATACGTCATAGAGACTCCAGATAGGCGGCGGAAGACCCAGCTGTGCCACGTCAACCTCCTGAAGCAATATAATGGTACTCCTCCCACTGTCTTGATTAATTGTTCTACCTTCACAGAACCCTACATCCACAGTGAGACCATCCCGGCTTCTTCTCCCGAAAGCACTGACAAGGAGTCGGCGCTTTCTAATTCCAAAATCCTTAATGATCTTCCCAAATGCTTTCAGGATAATAATCGTGCTCCTATGCCCTCTTCTAATTCCACTCTCACCTCGTCAGATAAGCCCTTCATCCTCCATGTCGACGCCAATGGTACCGACGTGGGTGGTGTCGTGATGCAGCAACGAGGCGAGAAGAATACACCTGTCAGCGACTACTGCTACAAGGATCTACGGAACAATTGGCAAGGAGCTACTCTTCCTCATCCTGAAGCTTCAGCACTTCACTCCACACCTGAAAAGTGCTCGGTCCACCATCAATACGGACCACACCACCCTACACCTCCTGCAGCACGCCCACTTCTCATCTCAACGTCTTCTACTATGGGCTTGCTAACTGCAGAAATTCAACCTGGAGACACGCTATACCAAGAGTCTGACAACATCTTAGCCCATGATCTCTCCAGAGTTTATGAAGTAGAAGCAACTCCATCCATTACTCCACCACATAACGACGTACTTCTTCCAGAACCGCAGGCTTCGGGGGAGAGTTGTGACGATAATCTCCTTCAAGAGATTGAGCCTGCTCTTCCCTCCAAAATTACGTCTTCACAATTATATAAAAGACTATGGAAGAAATGTCCAACAACGACAACAACACCAGCACCAGCAAGGCTTGCCAGGGTGAGCAGAAACGTATGCAGCCCGCCACCTGTTCGGACCCAAATCGCCAAACTACCCGTTGATCGCTACGGCTCCGCTGATTGGTCGCCGGTCTGGCTGCACCTGCACTCGCCCCCCAATACTACCTGATGTCTGGGGTCGCCCCAACATCAGTCCTCAGAATGTTCCGTGCTTTCGTAGCCAGCACACCTCCCAGCTAGACTCTAGAGTGTACTGAGAGAGGTGGTGGCTTTAAGCCAATATTCCAGCACCTCCCACTTAACTTTTGTTGCACTTGTTATTTTGCCTTAACGTAACTTTTCATTTTGTCATTTAAGTATTCTTATTATTTTGATAGATTGATTTTATTATAAGAATTTGTTTGTGCATTATTTTCATGTTTTGATTTATTTAACGTAATTAAAATTTCATTGTTAAAGTTTACTTGTGTTTTGTGTGTCTTCTCCTTACCTTACCACAGACGAAGTTCCAGTTTTTTCTATTTTTTTTTATAACTATGTGACGAGGCCATACCCCTAGCCTTAAACAGCCGAACACCAACGCGTTACCGTCACAATATATATATATATATATATATATATATATATATATATATATATATATATATATATATAATCTTTGGACAACACCCACCAGTGGGACTCGAACCCAGAAAGCACAACTACCTTCCAGTAGCTGCCATAACTAGTACGCTTTACCCCACTACACCATCAGACCCTACAAAAGAAGTAGAGACTTCAAGATATATATACATCTCAAATATCTCCACTTCCCGAGGGCGCCAGATAAGTGTGAGGTTGATGTGCGTTTTTCAACAAGCCACTGTCAATGTGAGAGAACTCGTGTCCATGCTATAAGCCTTTTTGTCCAAAGATTGTTAATCTTCACTTGTGGTTTATGCAAGTATAGGCTTATATATATATATATATATATATATATATATATATATATATATATATATATATATATATATATAATATATATATATATATTCTCCCTCTCTCAAAATACCCCTACTCTTTCTTATATATATATATATATATATATATATATATATATATATATATATATATATATATATATATATATATATATATAGATATATATATATATATATATATATATATATATATATATATATATATATATATATATATATATATATATATAGATATATATATATATATATATATATATATATATATATATATATATATATATATATATATATATATATATATATATATATATATATATATATATATACACCCCCAAATATGAAATAGATATTAATTTACTTACATGTTAGTCTAGACGTGGATGGGGAGTGGAAGGTTTCAACACTAACTGTATAATACGACGAAGGAGGGGCGTGTGGTGTCCTTATATTTGATGATCAAGTGGGGGGGCGGTGTTGCCACATACAATACCTCACAGCCCCCTCCCGCCATCGTGTGAAAGAGAAGGGTTAGGGTTGCTATGGGGAACTTTTTTTTTTCTCGTCTGGCGGTCATCTCTATGGGAGTTGAGCAAAAAACCCAGGTAGGCTGTCTATGGTCTGAGGAGGGTGGCGCTCCTTGGAGAGTGAATACACAATACATGCAACATCTCACAGCTCCTGTGTGAAAGAGAAGGATTAGAGTTGCTATAGAGAACTTTTTTTTTTCTCTCGTCTGGAGGTCATCTCAATGGGAGTCCCCAAAAAAAACCAGGTAGGGGCGTCTTTGTCCTGAGAAGGGTGGCGCTCCTTGGGGAGTGAATACATGCTCACACTCTCACTCTCGCACACACACACACACACACACTCACACACACACACACACACACACACAGGGAGGAGGTCTTCCAGGAGGTCTTCACAATAGAACAAGGAGAAGCCCCTGCACTAAATGAGGAGGCGGCAAACCAAGCAACCTTGGAGGAATTTGACCTCACCAGTGATGAGGTCAAAAGGTGTCTGCTGGAGCTAGATGTGACAAAGGCTGTTGGGCCTGATAGAATCTCACCATGGATACTAAAGGAAGGTGCAGAAGCACTAAGTGTGCCACTCTCTATGGTGTATAACAGGTCACTGGAAACAGGAGACTTACCAGAAAGTTGGAAGACAGCTAACGTGGTCCCAATATACAAAAAGGGTGACAGGCAAGAGGCACTGAATTACAGGCCAGTTTCCTTAACTTGTATACCATGCAAGGTGCTGGAGAAGATCGTGAGGAAAAGGCTCGTAGAGCATCTGGAGGGAAATAACTTTGTAACGCACCACCAACATGGGTTCAGAGATGGTAAATCGTGCCTCACAGGTTTAATAGAATTTTATGACCAGGCAACGAAAATTATGCAGGAAAGAGAAGGGTGGGCCGACTGCATTTTCCTGGATTGCCAAAAAGCCTTTGACACAGTACCCCATAAAAGGCTGTTAAAAAAGTTGGAGCAACAGGCAGGAGTAAAAGGGAAGGTGCTCCAGTGGATAAGGGAGTAATTAAGCAACAGGAAACAGCGAGTAACGGTGAGGGGGGGAGACATCAGAGTGGTGAGATGTCACCAGCGGAGTCCCACAGGGCTCAGTACTTGGACCCATCCTGTCTCTAATATATGTGAACGATCTTCCAGAGGGTATAGACTCATTCCTCTCGATGTTTGCTTATGATGCAAAAATTATGAGAAGAATCAAGACGGATGAAGATAGACAGAGACTACAGGATGACCTGGATAAACTGGAGGAATGGTCTAGAAAATGGCTGCTGAAGTTCAACTCTGGAAAGTGTAAGGTGATGAAATTAGGCGAAGGGAGCAGGAGGCTGAACACAAGGTATCATCTGGGAGGGGAAATCCTGCAAGAATCAAATAGAGAGAAGGATCTGGGGGTTGATATCACACCGAACCTGTCTCCAGAGGCCCACATCAAAAGAATATCATCAGCGGCATATGCTAGACTGGCCAACATAAGAACTGCCTTCAGAAACTTGTGTAAGGAATCTTTCAGAACCCTGTATACCACTTATGTAAGACCAATCCTGGAGTATGCAGCTCCAGCCTGGAGTCCATACCTAGTTAAACACAAGACAAAGTTAGAGAAGATTCAGCGGTATGCCACCAGGCTCGTCCCGGAACTGAGAGGATTGAGCTACGAGGAAAGGCTAAAGGAGCTGAACCTCACATCCCTGGAAAACAGAAGAGTAAGGGGAGACATGATAACCACCTACAAAATTCTCAGGGGAATTGACAGGGTGGACAAAGACAAACTCTTCAGCACGGGTGGGACACGAACAAGGGGACACAGGTGGAAACTTAGTACCCAGATGAGCCACAGAGACGTTAGAAAGAATTTTTTCAGTGTCAGAGTAGTTAATAAATGGAATGCATTAGGAAGTGATGTGGTGGAGGCTGACTCCATACACAGTTTCAAATGTAGATATGATAGAGCCCAGTAGGCTCAGGAATCTGTACACCAGTTGATTGACAGTTGAGAGGCGGGACCAAAGAGCCAAAGCTCAACCCCCGCAAGCACAATTAGGTGAGTACAATTAGGTGAGTACACACTCACACACTCTCACTCACTCTCACACACTCTCACTCTCTCATATATATATATATATATATATATATATATATATATATATATATATATATATATATATATATATATATATATATATATGTATATATATATATATATATATATATATATATATATATATATATATATATATACATTATTAAATATGACCGAAAAAGTAAGATTAATAATTCTAACACGAATTTTCTCAATCTTTCGTACATTACGCTTCACTGTTGGAGGTAAATAAAAAATCACTTCTCCAAAATTCATTTTTATTTCTAGTCTGACGCGACACGGGCGCGTTTCGTAAAACTTATTGCATTTTCAAAGACTTCACAAATACACAACTGATTAGAACTTACGTATCTCTGATTTTATATCTACATTTGAGTGAGGTGGGAGGGGTGATGTGGCATTAACACAAGACAGAACAAGAGGGGATATTAATAGGGTATTAAAAGTATCAACACAAGACAGAACAGAAACAATGGGTATTGAATAGAAGTGTTTGTAGAAAGCCTATTGGTCCATATTTCTTGATGCTTCTATATTGGAGCGGAGTCTTGAGGTGGGTAGAATATAGTTGTGCAATAATTGGCTGTTGATTGCTGGTGTTGACTTCTTGATGTGTAGTGCCTCGCAAACGTCAAGCCGCCTGCTATCGCTGTATCTATCGATGATCCTAGTAAACAACACAGAAATCATCGATAGATACAGCGATAGCAGGCGGCTTGACGTTTGCGAGGCACTACACATCAAGAAGTCAACACCAGCAATCAACAGCCAATTATTGCACAACTATATTCTACCCACCTCAAGACTCCGCTCCAATATAGAAGCATCAAGAAATATGGACCAATAGGCTTTCTACAAACACTACTATTCAATACCCATTGTTTCTGTTCTGTCTTGTGTTGATACTTTTAATACCCTATTAATATCCCCTCTTGTTCTGTCTTGTGTTAATGCCACATCACCCCTCCCACCTCACTCAAATGTAGATATAAAATCAGAGATACGTAAGTTCTAATCAGTTGTGTATTTGTGAAGTCTTTGAAAATGTAATAAGTTTTACGAAACGCGCCCATGTCGCGTCAGACTAGAAATAAAAATGAATTTTGGAGAAGTGATTTTTTATTTACCTCCAACAGTGAAGCGTAATGTACGAAAGATTGAGAAAATTCGTGTTAGAATTATTAATCTTACTTTTTCGGTCATATTTAATAATATATGTCTACAGGAAAGACTGCTACCAAAATATACTAATATATATATATACATATATATATATATATATATATATATATATATATATATATATATATATATATATATATATAAATATATAAATATATATATATATATATATATATATATATATATATATATATATATATATATATATATATATATATATATATATATAAGTGGCTGTCCCACAGGTAATTGGATCATTTATGAAGAAAATATGGAGGAGTGTACTTCTGCCACAGACGACCAACTTAATATTTTTCATCAACCAGCGAGAATATTTGTAGCTGGATTTAGCAATTCTGGGAAAACTAGTTTGGTGGTAAATTTATGTGTTAAATACCACGGGAAATTCTCAAAAATTATAGTGTCAACTGCAAATAATACTGATCATCCTATTTCAAACAACCCCATTTTGCGAAAAAAGGTTACTCTCTCCCAAGGGCTGATTAACCCTTTAGAGTATAAGAATCCTTTTTCAAATGAGTCAGTTTTGTATATAATTGATGGCTTATACCTGGAAGCCATTCAGAGTCCAATTATAGCCAATATCTTCACCCGAGGTAGACACGATAATATTTCTGTAATTCTAATCAGTCAAAATTTGTTTCCCGAGGGGAAATATGCTAGGACAAAAACTCTGAATTGTACCCATTATATATTAATGAAGCAGAGAGACATAACCCAACTTGAAATTTTAAGTGGTCAGTTATATGGGTGGAAAACTATTAATAATTTCGTTGAAATATACCGACGGGCAATATCCCAGAGAGAGTATGGCTATTTATTGGTTGATCTGACAGTTCCTGAGACATTACAACTACGAACGGGGATTGTCAATGAAGACCAGTGTGAAATTGTTTATCATATGTGAACAAAACAAAAAATGCCTTTAACGACGCAGAAACGGTCAATTCTTACCTCCATCTATAATGACATTTCTACCCTGGGTGGTTTCACAGGATCAATTCATAAATTGTATAAGACTGCCAGACTTAAAGACACCAGCATCAGTATTGCAGATGTGAGGGAATTTCTCCTTGGGGAACGATCTTACACATTACACAGAAGAAATTTAGTTGGATTTCCTCGGCGAAAAATATTAGCTCCTAAACCCTGCACCATAATTGCCTGTGATTTGGGAGACTTTTGTAGTTTACAAAAATACAATAGTGGTGTAAAATATATTTTGATTTGTGTCGATGTTCATTCTCGCCTAATGCAAACTCAAACTTTAAAAACAAAAAAATCAACGGATGTGGTAGCTGCTCTAAAGAAGATGTTAGAGGAAACCTCTCAGTTTCATGGGGTAAGGCGAATATTCACCGACTGAGGTAGAGAATTTTACAACAGGACTGTTCAAAATTATCTGAATAAGAAAAATATTAAGTTATATAGTGTATTTTCGGAAATGAAATCTAGTATAGTGGAGCGGCCCATCAAAACTTTAAAACATAAACTGTATCATTATATGACCCAGGCTAATTCTTTACAATACATTCACATTCTTCCAAAAGTTGTGAATGTATACAACCACACTTTCCACAGAATACTAAAAAATACTCCACATGCCATCCATAAGTTGCAAAACATTGAAGATATACGAAGACAGTTTAAGGTCATGTATTTAAACAATGACCACCCCATAACTTCCATCAGTCCACAACTGCAGGTTGGGCAGTATGTACGACTAGCAAAGCGAAGGAATATATTTCACAAGGGCTTTTGGCTCCAAAATACAGAAGAAATATTTCAAGTGTCTCATATCGATAGAACACAACCAATCCCAACCTTTAAAATCAAAGATTTAACCAACGAGCCGATCAGTGGTATGTTTTATGAGCAAGAATTGATTCCAACAATGCTTCCAGACTATTTTCCCATAACGATATTACAGTCTAGGAAGACATCGAAAGGACACAGAGAATATTTCGTCAAGTGGAGAGGGTACCCAGATTCCAGCAATTGCTGGATTAAAGCTCAAGACATCGTCAAATTTTGAAAAAAAATGACAGTTCATCAGGACTCTCTCGTAGAGAAACACCATCAACTGTTATTTTTATTAAACAATTTATCACCCAAGAAGCTGAATATACTAATCAAGGCTTTAAACCGACAGGAAATTGAATCAATTTGTGAAATTTTTGCCAGTTTTCTGAAACGAAACATCCCAGTTCAACCTCAGATAATTAATGGACTACAGAGGTATCAGAATGACATTCGTTCTGTAGCACGTAAGAAAACTCCATTGTACAAAAAGAAAATCATTTTAACCTCTAGGAGAGGTGGCGCTATATTGGCAGCTCTGTTACCTTTGGCTGTATCGTTAATTTCCTCTCTAATAAAGTAATTACGTAAGAAGAGAAAAAAATGGTGAAAGAATATTGCCTAGTACCACGACTCGTTGCTGAAAAATATTTATTTAATAAAAACGAGAGTACTCCATCGCCTCTTAATGAGGTGGCTCCACCCTCTTCCACCAGTGGTAGAGGTGGAAATAAGTCCTTCTCTTTAAAAAACGAAAGCAAATGGGGCAATTCGGCTAATAACGTTGGTGGTAGCTGTAAGCACCTTGGCTCTGACTCTAGCGGTGGTGATGATGGAGTGGGGGGAGTGGACACTCCCCCCACACCCCCACCAGCAACAACAACTTGTGGACGGTGTTGCCACGGTAGCTCCTTTGAACGTTATAGCCCTACCAGACGGGGGGGACTGGTCAGACAACCTTTAAAAGATATTGCCCGCCCCCCCCGCAGCGCCCGCCGCCGCGCAGGTGCCCGCCGCCGCAGGCTTCTTTCAACAAAAAACGCGGGACAGGTGCGACCGCCGCCCTTTAAAAAACAAATAAAAAAAAGGATACATTCCATTGAGCCACTCCTCGACTTTGAAACGGGGGCGAATCGCCGTATCGACTCCATCCTCGATGGTGAGTCACAGGAAATATTCCTGTTATTCTCCCCCCCGAAAAAACAACGAAAGCTGTAACCACCACTCCAGTAAAGAAGTTGAGGTAGTGCCAGCTACAGTAGCCCCGGCGGAAGCAGCAGTGGAGGTAGCAGCAGCCAGCAGTAGTAGTAGCGAGGGGGGGTGTGGTTAATCACTATTCTTAAAAAAAATGTATGGGAATCTTCACCTGTTGTAGCTCTTTAAGTAGTTTAATAAAATAAAATATAAGTTATGTTGTTTATTTTCTCCCTTCTTACAAAAACCCATCCCCTGTATATTGGCCTTTCAGTACATAACGGGACAATGGGGGAAGAACATTACATATATCTTACCAGTCTCGATCAAGGAGATATTTACAACAACATGAGTTCAGCATTTACAAACACCATCCCAACACTACATTTAAACCCTTCCATTAAACATGAAGTGGCTTTAGTCCACATACTCCTCCCCAGGCGAATTAATGCCATCATCAAAGATGAGGAGGACTCTGGTATAGATATCTATGCCACTTTTAAACGTGGAACACTTTCTAAGAGTCCAGAACACTTAATATACACCTTCCACCCAAAAACCAACATATTATCAAGAAACATCAAATTCATTACAGACGTGGTTAGTCGACAAATAACAACCGACATGCAGCTTAGCTTTAGGGATGATTTCAAAATATACATCTCAGATAAAGAACCAATCCTCACCTATGACCAATCTGTAGAGAGGGTATTACTAGCTTCAACTCTTAACAGTGAAAGTACTGGCTCCTTAAATTCTCTCAGCTTTCAATTTAAACACAGAATAGCTAATGTACTTGGTTTTGACAGCAATCGCAAATACACCATTTATCGAGCAAAAACAGATGACATTACGTCAGCCTCCAAGACTGTGGCCTTATCGCCCCCAGACATTGACGGAGGTTGTGACTATTTACTCATTTATAGTGACGTCATCGAGCCGGAACGATACGGAGGGCAGATTGTAAATATCTTAGATGCAATCAATTATCATGACTCATATTCTAGAGGGGCTCACCCTCTAGTGTACAAAACATTAAACACTAACACGTTGGAGAAAGTAAGTATTAAAATAACAGATCAGTTTGGTCGAATGGTTAGTTTTGAAGATGGGAGGTCGGTTACGGCGGTCTTACATATCCGCCCTAAGGTATAGCAACATATATATAAAGAAGTGTTTAGCCTCGACTTAGGTTATTATAGGAAGAGACCTCAGAATGCGAATACCGTTCCACCCACCCTCCCAGGGGGAGTTCGGGGAGATATTCGCACCTCCCCCTAGGAGACATGGGATGAGAGGGGGAGCGATGAATGACATACACACATTCCAAGCGCCTTATCTCAGATCTGGTGGAGGTTTCTTTGGGACCTTGGCTGGTATTGCTCGACGGGCCATACCATTTTTCATGAAAGCTGTAACACCTAGCGCCATCGATTTTGGGAAAAATGTCCTTGGTGATTTAAGCAGTGGTAAACGGGATGTAAAGAGCGCTCTGAGAACTCACGGTATTGATGCTCTTAAGAGTGTGGGAAAGAAATTGGTAATGGGAGGTAAAATTAAAAGACTCTCTAGGCGAAAAAAAAAAAAATGTAAATGAGGTCTTGGGTATAAAAATGATGTGTTTTCGCTAACGTAAGCAGTCATACTTCAACTTTCGGAGGGGATCATGGGGGAGCCTAGCGGAGCTGGGGTGAAAATACCACTAGAATATTATAGCTCCAGTATTATTGACCAATTTCCTAGAAGTAACAGAATACGTAATGTGGAGAGTTCAATTGCCTCTACGCAGCAAATAGACGTTCTACCTGTCAACCTCCCCATTAATCAACGTTTGTGGGATAATTACTTAGAATTCCGCATCCCTGGAACCCAGGGCGCCTTCTTAGATCTAGCTAATATTGTTATAGATTTTAAGGTATCTTTAACCAAAGATGACAATACCACAAAATTGGAAGAGGATGACCATGTGGAATTTGTGAATGGGTTGTCAAATACCATGTTTAAAGGTGTTCAGGAGTTTTTAGGAGAGCAGGTAGTTGAAACAAATACTAATTTTAATTATTGGTCGTTTATTAAATTAATTACCTCCATCAAAAATGTCTTCCTTGGGGAGAATTGGAGGCTTTCGTAGGGACTGGAGAGATGACAATGGTATAATCACTAATGAGTTTACAAATACTTATTTTACTGGAGCAACCGCCAAGGATAAAAAAATTATGGGTGATTTAAAAAGTAAAGGTTTGTCGATGTGTTTCCCCCCTCCTATTGGATATATCATTCCTAGACCAATACATATTAGATAATATAGATATGCGACTAAGATTGGAGCTCTCCCCCCATGCCTGGGTCC
This sequence comes from Procambarus clarkii, assembly GCF_040958095.1. NCBI lineage: Eukaryota > Metazoa > Arthropoda > Malacostraca > Decapoda > Cambaridae > Procambarus > Procambarus clarkii. The sequence goes on along the minus strand of NW_027189128.1, from coordinate 7,545,749 downwards.
TAAATACAAGCGTGGACGATGGCTCTAAGTATCGCCTGCATATGGATTATGCTAAGTTATGGGTGACGCGGGTGTTCCCCTACCCAAGTGCTTACCTGGCCTTAAACAGCTCACTGTTAGCATCCCCTGACCCCATAACCTATACTTTCAATAGAACCATTTCTAAAACATATGTTCTAGCAGGGAATCAAACTAGTCTCTTAATTGATCAACCATAGGCGCAAGTAATTCCACACAAGATATACATGATAATCGTTCCAATGAATTATTTCGCCGGTCTTCACCAAGGTAATGGATTATATTTTGAAAATGCAAAGCTAAAAAGTATTGCTATGTATTTGAACAATAACACAATTTACCGAATTGGTGGCGATTTCGATAACCATTATTCCCGCCTTTATTATGAAACTTTGAAGACATTAGGCTTAGAGCGTGATTCACTACTGGCCTATGACTCTTTTAATAAGGGAAGATCAATATTCGCCTTTGACTTAAACACCATTCAAACAAAAGATTCCCTCCCTGTGGAGAAATCTGGCAACTTGAGTATGGAGTTTGAATTTGGTGGCGGTGTTACATATAACAGACTGGTTTTACTGTTTGGGGAAACGACCGGGGTACTATCCATCGACGGGCAGAGAACTGTTCTGTCTGACGTACGAGCTTAAAAACATAATGAATTGTTATGATATAAATATTAATTTAAAAAATAATCTAGGGGATCGAGCACTCTACCTAGGTTGTTATAATGCCGATGAGATAGAACATTTAAATATCTCTTCAAGAAAACCTATTGTTTTCATAACTAATATTTTACCATCACATAGCAGAATCACTACGGGACATTGGGTAGGAATTTATGTTGATAAAGTTAATCATCGGATGTTTTTTTTTTGATAGTTATGCAATATCGCCGGTTACTTACGGACGTTATTTTCAAGGATTTATTAAAACTAACAAAATAAGAAAGGTGTTTGGAATGCACTACAGACTCCAGAGTGATTTTACTCTTGCCTGTGGGCTGTATTGCGTCATGTTCGTTCATAGGGTGAGCCACCTGGGGTTGCCTTCAACAGTACATTACTTACATAATGTATTTTCAAGCAATACTTTAAAATTAAATGATAAACGAGCCCTTGCTTATGCGAGACGATATTTTCCTATGAAACATCACTGTGTTAGGACATTTTGTAGAGGTATAGGAGTTGGTTCTTATAGGTGGTCTGGAGAATATTTTTGTTAGCTAGTCAACCTACCTAACAAGGGGTGGAGCCTCCTATAAAAACCCCTCTCCCCCACCCATCCCCCTCAGAAGACTGTCTTCCTCCTACGAAATGGGAGGTGTCTCTCAAAAATCACCTGCGGGGAAGATTGAAGTCCTTGAAGGACCTGGTTAGTATTACCCTATCTTTCTGCTAATAGATTTATTTTATGTTTATTTCCCTCAATAAAAAAGTTTGTATATCCTCTATTTCACCTCTTATGTTTTTCTCCAGTGCAGTTCTTGGGACCCGTCCACATTTGTAGAGTAGTAATTCTACGTGGGAGGTCTGCCCCAAACAAGATGCTGTTACGTAGTCTAATTGACGATGCCTGCTGTAGAGGGCACAAGGCCGCTCCTGCAGGGGGAAAGGTATGTACTAGTTGTTCTTAGAGAAAAATAGAATATTTTTCTAATAAAATATATAATTATATAAAAAACCTTTAATCACTATAAATTATTTCCCCCATCTCTTTCCAGAACACTTCCGATGAGAGAGAGGAGGAAACTCAGCCAAAAGGTGTCCACCCAACTCACCCCACCCCCCCAAGAGAGGGGGGGGATGGGGCTCAAGACCTTCCCCCACTCTTCACTGACGAGGAATCGTCACATTTCTACTCAGACGAGGATGGGGGTGTGGGATAGGGAGGGGGGGGGGTAGAGCTGTAGTAAGTGAAATATGGCAAGAGCACTCTGTAAACTACAATTATTAACTAACATAATTACTTATACATTTTGTGGTTTTTACCTAATAAAGCATTTAATAAATTATTTGATGTTTTTTTTTAACCTTGGGGGAGGGGGAGGATTTATAATTTAATACTCCTTAAATACTCCCATATAAGGGAGGGGCCATTCAGACTTGTTCGAATATATATATCCTTAATTAGTCCTATATAACGACGTAGTGTTTAAACGGAGATACACGGTGTAAGTGAAATATGACGGGGGCTCACCGTAGACTACAATTTGAGGTGGGTCTATCTGTCACCCCGCCTCTGATTCCTTTGTCTGATAAGTGGACCTATCTCCCCGCCTCTGATTCCATTGTCTGATAAGTACCCCCCATTGTTTGTTAAGTGCCATTATCTGGCTCGGAATATACTACTGACCCCATACCCATCCTGTGGAAGGGAATGGACCCCATACCCATCCTGTGGAAGGGAGTGGAGCCCATACCCATCTTGTGGGTGCTAGTGGACCCCATACCCATCTAGTGGGAGCTAGTGGACCCCATATCCATCTAGTTGGTAGTAGTGGACCCCATACCCATCTAGTGGGTGGTAGTGGACCCCATACCCATCCTGTGGGTGGTAGTGAACCCCATACGCATCTAGTGGGTGGTAGTGGACCCCATACTCATCTTGTGGGTGCTAGTGGACTCCATGCTCATCTAGTGGGTGGTAGTGGACTCCATACCCATCCTGTGGGTGCTAGTGAACCCCATACCCACCTAGTGGATGGTAGTGGACCCCATACCCATCCTGTGGGTGGTAGTGGCCCCCATACTCATCCTGTGGGTGGTAGTGAACTCCATACCCATCTTGTGGGTGCTAGCAGACCCCATATTTTCCTGTGGGTGGTAGTGGACCCCATACCCATTCTGTGGGCGGTAGTGCATCCCATACCAATCTTTTTGGCGGTACTGGACCCCATGCCCTTCCTGTGGGTGGTATTGTGACCCCATACCCAAACTGTGGGTAGTAGTGGCCCCCCTCGTACCCACCATGTGGGCGGTAGTGGACCCCATTCCCATCCTGTGGATGGACGTGGCCCCCATACCCACCCTGTGGGCGGTTGTGGATCCCATACGTATCCTGTGAGCGGTAGTGGACCCCCATTACCATCCTGTGGGTGGTAGTGACCCCATAGCTATCCTGTAGGCAGTAGTGGACCCCACACCCACCTTGCGGGCGGTTGTGGACCCCATACGCATCCTGTTGGCGGTAGTATTATTATTATTATTTTATTATTATTTTCTACCACAGACGTGGCCACACAGTTACAATGCTAACCACCATATATACATTTTCTTCTGTCCTCCATGGACAGGGTTAGAGATGTGTTAAACATATAGTTCAAGGGTTTATTGAACAATCAACCACAGAAGGTGATTCGGTGCTTTTAAAATGTTAAGCTAACCTACATACGTAAATCCATAGCTACACAGATTTACGTATGCCCTACATAACGTGTTCGATGTGTCTTTTACATAGTGTCATTAATGTGCATTTACAAAGGTGAAATGTAATTCTGATCAGCTTCCATATATACTTAATACACATGCATATACATACACACACACATGCATTCACTTACATTTGTCTCTTTTACTCTGACAGGGTGAGATAGCTGATAGAGAAACTAGTGTGCAATAAAGCACTGAAGGTGATTAAGGTGCTTTTACAAGCTCAGGTTATATAGTTACATAACATACATACATTGTATGTCGGCGGTAGTGGCGGTAGATTGTACATGTTGGCGGTAGTGAGCCCCATACCAATCCTGTGGGCGGTAGTGGATCCCATGCCTATCCTGTGGTCGGTAGTGAACCCCATACGTATCCTGTGGGCGGTAGTGGACCCCATACCCTTCCTGTGGGTGATAGTGGACCTCGTACCCATCCTGTGGGTGATAGTAGACCCCATACCTATCCTGTGGGCGGTAGTGGACCCCATACCTATCCTCCGGTCGGTAATGGATCCAATACCCACCCTGTGGGCGGTAGTGGACCCCATATGCCCATAGTGGACGCCTATGGGTGGTAGTTGAGCGTAGGTGAGCTCACCTATGAGTGAGCGCTCTGCCATTGGTTCGTATCCTGGCCGGGGAGGATTTACTGGGCGCAAATCCTTAACTATAGCCTCTGTTTAACTCAACAGTAAAATGTGTACTTGGTTGTAAAAACGATTCTTCGCGGCGGGGGTCGTATTCCAGGGACCTGCCTGAAACGCTACGCGTACTAGTGACTGTACAAGAATGTAACAACTCTTGTATATAAAAAAAAAAATAAAAAAGTTAACCCCATACCCATCCTATGGGCGGCAGTAGACGATAGACCCATCCTGTCGGTGGTAGTTAACCATATACCCATTCCGTGGACGGAACTGGACCCTATACTCATGCTGTGGGTGACAATGGAGGCCATACCCATCCTGTGGGCGGTAGTTGACACAATTTTCATCCTGTGGGTGATTGTGGACCCCATACCCATCCTGTGGGTGGTATAGTGAACGCCTCACACATCCCTTGGGTGGAAGTGGAATATATACCCATCCATTGGGAAGTAGTGGACCCCTTACTCATCCTGTAGATGATAGTGGCCCCCAAACCCATCCTGTGGGCAGTAGTGAACCCATACCCATCCTGCAGGCGGTAGTGGACGCCATACACATTTTGTGTGTATTAGTGGACCATATACCCATCCTGTAGAGGGTAGTGGACCCCATACTTATCCTGTGGGAAGTTATTGGGTCCAGACCCATCCAACAAGCGGTATGGACCCCTTACCCACCTAACAGGTGGTAGTGGACCCTATACCCATTTTACAGTAGTTAGTAGACACTATATAATCCTGTTTGCAGTAGTTTACCCCATAGACATTCCAACGTAACATTGTTTTCTGTTAACGTTCCTACAATACATCCTTTAAAGATTTTTATAGCACAAACTAGTGTATATATTGTTGATTGGTGAAGCACTATTATTCTATGTAATAATTTTTAGTGCTTATTATAATTTACTAAGAACAACTAATATTTCTCAAAACAAAACTATGAAACTTCAATAGGATGTAGCTGATCTGTAATATTCTAAGAGCATAGACAATAGCAGGTAAATTTGACAACACATGGGGGACCTGAAAACTACAATTTGCATTACAAGTGAACCAATCACGACTATCTGCTGTCTACGGTGATGGACGGGTATTGTGAGACGTAAATTAGTACGTGAGGAAGAGTTTGGGCCTTGGAAAAAATGTAACTGGGAATATACCACATATGTACTAATTCATATTCAACATATTGACCTTAAGCATTAAGTCATATATGTGCTGTCTTGTGCGAGAGCGGGTTGCATAATTCAGTATTCCCTTTGCTTATTAATTAATTCCACACTTTCAGATATCCAAGTCATCTATTACTAGTGGGGATCAAGCCCCAAAGTTTATTGATTAGCATGATCGATCCAGAACTCGATCATTGCTCAGTGTTACTGGTCTGGTGGTGGCAGCGAAAAAGTTATTCTAGAGTTTTGCTAGAAGTCTATTGCACGTCATACGGGTTGTAGAATCTTAAGTCGTGTCTAGTCTTAATTGTTGCTGAAAGCTGCGTGTCGCTCTGTTAGAATCTAGGTGGTCGAGACCCCCAGGCTAGGCGCAGTACGGGGAGCCGGTAGGAGCGATTATAGGATAACATCAAGTGTATCTTCGAATTATATATAATTAATTTTATGGAAAGTAATTCCTTTTATTTGTGTGTTCTAGAGATTACCAATTTTTGTTTCCCATAAATTCAATCCCCGGGTAATTCTTTTTTCCCCAAGTGTTCGGTAGTTTCTTGTACATTAGGCTAAGTCCGTACATTAAGTTTTGCTATTCCCTATTGTATTAGGCTAAGTCAGAGGTGTGGTTTTCTAGAGCGTAGTTAATCCTCTGAACTTAGGACTATATGTTGGTCGCTATAGTTAGTGAAGGAATTATGTTAAGGGATAGTAATTTTCGTTGTAAATGCTTAATGGAGTTCGTGGAATATTTCTAAGTATTTTGGGATAAGTTTTCGGCTAAGTCAACGTCGGAAAGTCGTTAACTGTAATTAATTGGTATTCGCGAGTAATGTATATGATCTGGGTATCATTAGGATTCCCCAGTCGATGCGAGTGATATTATTCTAGTTTACCAGTAAGATGGTAGAATTGCGATTTTAGACATAGAATTTTTTTGGTAGAAACGTAGGTGGAAATTTTTTTAAGTCCAGCTTGGGCTAGAATCTGACTTTTTGGCGAAAATTCGAATTTTCATGTTTTGTGTATATTCTAGGGTCAGTATTACCCTCGAGTGTGCTCAAGGGACATAATTCTGTTCTTAAGCATTAAACAGTGATAATTACATTTTTTGCCGAATTTAGTTATTTTTCGATAAAATTGTTTTGTATTTTTGTTAGAGTCCAAGTGAGGTGAAAACCTCGGATTTTGACGAAAATTCGAATTAATGAGTGTTTAAACCACCTGCGGCATCAGTATTGTTCTGTATACAGCGTCAGTATTAAATAACAGTGTATTCATATATGGGAACGAAAAACCCATTTTTGTGAATTAAGGGAGTTTTGCAATATTTGGGGTGATAGATTTTTTTCCGGGTGCAGAAAAATTGGCAGATTCCAGCATTTGAGAAAAAACGCGGTTTTTGGTGAAAATTCAATTTTGGCAAGCAAATATTTTTCCTGGGTGTTTATATTAATTAATCGCTAGAGCGGTTTATTAACGTAAAACTAGTTATTTTCCTTCAGAATGAAAATATTGATTTTTAAGCGTTTGAGCGAAAAAGCGCGGGACTTGTGTTTTTCAGCTCAGCTGGTCCCGCTCCGCCAGTCATCAGTGGCCACGCTGTTCACTTCAAGTGCGTCTAGTGTTCAAGTACAGTAAATATTCTATATTAATCCATCACGAGTGCTGCGCGATTAGTTACTGTTATCATTTTAATTGTTTTATATAAATTCGACTCTTTAACGTTTAACGTAAAGGACTTAGTTTTCAGTAATAGAACTGCGGGTTATTTCACGATCGAACACGAGTGCGGGGCAGACGCTCATTCATTGAATCCACTTCAACGATTCTCTCGATTAATCGTTGTCTTTCCTAATTTTGGGAATTTTGTTGGTATTCTCTTGGAAGAGAGTTGTGATTTTTTTTATTTGTGTAAGATCACGGTTGTAGTGAGTCCGGGTCGAGGGTGTATTAAAGGGTAGTCACAAGAGACATGGCACACCAGGAATCCCAGGGAATGTTTAACCTGGACAGTGACCAGTCAGTAGGTACCAGTGGGAGTGAAAGTGTAGAGGACAGCACCTCTTCTGGTACTACAGGGGACCTGGTGGACCGCTCAGGTAACTTAGCTGACGTCACAGGTGGAGTCAGTAGGGAACATGACCAGCAAGAACAACCACACCAACAGCAGGAACTACCTCACATAACGCCAATACCACAGAACCTAGGTACACCTCACCCATCACTACAACAACCCCAACCCCACCTCCTATACCAACCCCATCCTCAATTCCTATACCAACCCCATCCTCATTTCCTATACCAACCCTTCCCCCAACCCCAGGCCACCCCATACCCATTTCAACCCCAGGCCACCCCATACCCATTCCAACAGGCCACTCTATACCCATTCCAACCCCAGGCTACCCACACCATACCTCAACCCCAACCCCAACCTCAATCCACACCCCAACCTGGGACTACCCACACCATACCTCAACCCCAACCCCACTCCCAACCTCAATCCATACCCCAACCCCAGGCCACCCACACCATACCTCAACCCCAACCCCAACCTCAATCCATACCCCAACCCCAGGCCACCCGAGCCATACCTCTACCATTTTCCCAACCCCAGGCCACCCAAGCCATACCCCTACCTTTTTCCCAACCCCAGGCCGCCACAGCCTTAGATACGCAGATGCGCACAGAAAAGTCGGGCGCTCGGTCGTCCCCATACGTAGGGGCGTTAAGTAAAGGCGAGGGGGCCAAGACGAATAACTGTGGCGCGGGTTCGTCAGGCGGGAAGCAGCCCTCAGCTGCACGTTCGAGCCACCCTGCGCGGGGTACCAACAGGGATCCGCGGAGGTGTTACTCCTGTGGGGAGCGCGGACGTATACAGAGGGATTGTCCAGTTACTAGTGCGAAACAATGAAAGAAGGCCCCTAGTGATGGTAGGCATACATTTGAGTTGAAAGTGGAAGGTGTAAGATTGACAGCTTTTGTTGATACAGGAAGCCAGGCAACTGTAATTAAAAAGCCAGCCTTCAGCAATTTTAAGTATGCACATCATAAACGTTGCGCAAAGACATTAACAGCGGTCAATGGGGAAAAAATTGAGATCGAGATTAGAGATTAATTTTGAGATTGATGGGGAATTGCAGCCTCACACATGTACGATCGTAGAGAACCTTGATTTTCCGGGTCACATCTTAATGGGGACTGATTTTCTGTCGCGATTTGATTATTCCTTGTCTGCTCAAAAAGGCGCTAGGAACTGCAGGTTGCAGTTGGGACACACTTCCTACCCAGTGGAGATGATCGACCATCCCCCAATTGTAGCTTCAATTAAGAGGAAGCAAAAATATAATGCGCACTATCCAAAATTGATTTTTAAGTCTCTTCCAGACACAATTAAGAGGTCTTGTTCATTGCATGCATTGACCAAACAGAGTTGCCCCCCACATTCTGTTAAATTTATTAAGTAGCCGTTGGACGTCACATACAACCAGGTACCACCCTTCAGGTGGCTGGAAGATGTGATAACTTATTAATTCCTCATCACTTAATTGTTGTGGTCGATAAAGGTGCACTTATTCCGGTTGTCAATCTTTCACACAAGACGTTTCGCTTCAGGGTAGGTGATAGGGTATCTCAGGGAACCATGGTGGAGGGCACAGAAATCTTTCACCATGAGTCAGTTGAGACGCCAACCGTCACTGCACAATGTAGTGCATTGAACATGATAGATACTAAAACACGATCCAAAGTACAATACGAGACGAGAAATGTTGCACGGAATGTGGAAGAAGTAGAAAAATTAATTTCAGCCCTTGATTTGTAACAGTTACTCAGGTGGATAGGAAGGCACTGAGAGGAGTTTTGCGGAAATTCCCTAAATTATTTGCAACGGAGGATGACCAGATTAGTCTCCTTGATAAGATTGAGCACACCATTCCAACTGATAATCATTTGCCTGTGTACACGAGACAGTGGAGGTTGCCAGAACAGGCAAAGAACGTTATCAGGGAGGAGTTCCAGAAAATGTTGAAGCAGGGCGTGATAGAGCCTAGTACGTCACCGTGGCTCTCTCCTGTTGTGCTAGTTCGGAAACCCGACGGTAGTTATCGTTTCTGTGTTGACTACCGAAAGGTGAACGAAATAACAAAGGGTGATGTGTATCCATTGCCCCGAATACAGGAGATAATAGATCAATTTGGTGCTGCTAAGTATTTCTCAACTCTTGACGCGAAATCGGCGTATTGGGTGATTCCGGTGGCAGAACAGGATAGGGATAAAACAGCATTCTCGGATGGTAGGCACACTTATCAATTCCGTAGGATGCCATTTGGTTTAAAGACAGCGCCTTCATCATTTCAGAGGGCCATCAACTTCATCCTCAGCCCGGTCCTGGGTAGGCATTCTTTAGCGTACCTGGATGATGTTGTCATATATTCCAGAACGTTTGAGGAACATCTACGGGACTTGACTGAGACTTTGACATTGTTAGATCAGGCAGGTTTCAAGCTAAGTGTTCAGAAGTGCACCCTGGCGGCTCAGAAATTCAAATTTCTGGGGTTCCAGGTGTGCCCAGATGGTATCCGGCCTGACCCAGATTCTTGCAGCGCTATTGCTGACATGCCTACTCCAAGGACAGCAAAGGACGTGCGTAGGTTTTTGGGGGCGGCCGGATATTTTCGTCGTCATATTGAAGGTTTCGCTGGCATTTCAGCACCCCTGACTGATCTGACAAAGAAAAATGCGAAGTTTGTGAAGAAATCTGAGCATGACGAAGCCTACCGCAAACCGAAAGACCAACTAATCACGACACCGGCATTGGCTATTCCTGATTTCGATAAAGAGTGGGAGGTGCACACTGACGCCAGCGTTATAGCTATTGGCGGGTGTTTAATTCATCGAGATGCGGATAATTTACCCCATCCGGTAGCCTATTTCAGTAGAAAGGTCAAGGGACCTGAAGTACGTTATTCAGCTACAGATCAGGAGGCACTGGCAGTAGTAGAATCAGTTAGGTATTTCGAGCCTTACCTATTTCAGCGGCACTTTGTAATTTACACAGACCATCGAGCTTTGACACACATATTTAAGAAGAGAACAAAATGCCCACGAATGTCACGCTGGTCTCACGAACTTTCGGCCCACTCATTCCAGAATTTGTACAAGCCTGGTCCAGCACATGTTGTGCCAGATACGCTAAGTAAAAACATAGCAGCAGTTCAAGTTAATGAAAATATTGAAACCATTCCATCAGATAAAATGAGAGAATACCAGATGAGCGAGCCTAGATGGAAAGAAATTATTGAGTATTTAGAGGGAGGAAAATACCCGAAAAAGAAGAAGAATTTACCTATTCATGATTTTGAAATGAAACAGGGCGTCCTGTATTATGTTAATAGCCAGAATGATAGGGCAGTATTTCAACTAGTTATTCCAGACGCGTTGCGGTCTTCAGCATTAAAGCTTGCACATGCATCTAAAATTGCAGGGCATCCGGGGATCTTTAAAGCCCACTTAACGGCAAAGTCTCTATTTTATTTTCCAGGATTACTTTCTTAAGTAATATATTTCGTGAAGTCGTGCAATCGTTGCCAGAGGAGGAAAGGCACCCTTAAGGTACAAGCCCTACTTCAGGAATTTCCTGAAATTCGTGAACCTCTAGACCGTGTGGGGGCCGATTTGATTGATTTACATCACAGTCATTCAGGTAACAGATACGTGTTGGTGCTAGTTGACCATCTGTCTAGGTACACTACACTAGTTGCATTACCTCAGAAGGATTCTCGTACGGTTGCAGATGCGTTCTTGTGTAGGTTCGTTACTGTATTCGAACCTCCTAAAATTTTAGTCTCTGTCCGGGGTCAAGAATTCAATGGGAATATATTTAGGGAAGTTTGTAAGATTTTAGAGACAACTTCGGCTTTTACAACAGCTTGCCGCCCACAAGCAAACGGAATGATGGAACGGACTAATCGTTCAGTCAAGGATATGCTTGCAATCCTTGCTGAACATGATGCAAACTATTGGGATGAACACCTACCCTATGTTCAATTAGCCTTGAATACTGCCATCCACCAGTCAATTAACACCCAACCCCTTCATTTGTTTACTGGTAATTCGTGCAATTTCCCCTCAGGTCTGCTTAACAGACATAATGTTGCATACGGGGAGGACTATCCTTCAGAGGTCCTTTGAAAAATGAGAAACACATGGAATATTGCAGCTGAAGCATCCAAGAAGGCACGGAATCGGTATGCTCATTTTTATGACAAGAAAGTGCGCCCTCTTGAGTTGAAGGAAGGAAGCCTCGTATTGAGAGTGAATGAGGCTGCGCCCGCCAATCAGAGTAGGAAACTGGCTCCGAGGTGGCGAGGTCCGTATAGAGTAATTAAAAGGGCGGGGCCGGTTAATCTTGTTATAAAAGGAGTATTCGAGGACCAGGTGGAAAGGACAATTCATGTAAATAAATTGAAACAATATCATGCTAGAGAAGAATTAGAACTGCCTTCAGCGGGTCTAGTTCCTCACTCAGCAGTGCTGACTCATGGCTTCACCGACGAGTCAGATGATGGGGATGATCCTCTGTCATCGCTCATCAGTAGTCAGGTGCAGTCTCGCCACCCTATGGTGACGAGATCTCGCGCTATACAGTAAAGTAACTTTCGTGGTTAGTATACTTTAGTATTCATTAGATTTTCCTGTAGAAGCAATGAGATGAACTATTACTATACTTAACTCAGGTAGCAGCTTTTACCGTGCTCTGGGATTCCACCTCCACCAAACATAGAGTATTGTTGGGGAATTGTTGGACAGTGAGATCTGGATTCCAGGATATAACCTATACAGGTGTGATAGGAAAATTAGGTCACATGGAGGAGTGGGTCTGTATATTAGGGAAGACCTTGTATGCTCGGAGCTCCTAAACGTTACAAATGAGGTGGTAGAGGTACTGGGATTAAAAATAGAGAAAATAAATTTAGTGATTATACTAATATATAAACCGCCAGATGCAACGGCTGAGGAATTCACAGAACAGATAAGCAAAATAGAGAATAGCCTTGATAATTTGGAGAACCCGATACCTGATATTATCTTCCTAGGTGACTTCAACTTGCCTAGTCTCAGGTGGAAAATAGCAAACAATAATATTATACCAGGAAATCTATCAGGACCTAACCAACCACAGATTAGAGAACTACTTAGATTCTGTGACAAATTTTCACTCAATCAGCAGATATCGGAGCCAACGAGAAATGAAAATATTCTAGATCTGGTCTTTACGAACAATGAAGACATTATCAGAGACATTACGATATCAGATACCACATACTCAGATCACAAACTCATTGAAGTGCAAACGATCATCAATACTCAGAATAGACCTAAAACGTTGATAAAGCGAGAGGGGCTATTCAGTAAATTCAATTTTAATAATAAAAGGATAGACTGGGAGATAATAAACAGGGAACTTACAAACATTCCATGGGGAACTGTTCTAAATAATACAAGTCCTACAGAAGGAATAGAAAAACTTACTTCAGAAGCGTATCAAGTCTGTCTGAAACATGTTCCTTTGAGGAAAGCCAGAAAGAGATCTAACGTAGAAAGAGAACGCAGACGACACTATAAACGCAGGAAAAAAATAACGGAACTGCTTATGCAGACACGAATTTCCCGTCAAAGAAGGAATAATTTAAATAGGGAGATTGAAGAAATCGAGCGGAAATTGAAACACTCATATGAAACTGAAGAAAGGCAGTTAGAACAGAAAGCAATTCAGGAAATAAAGAAAAATCCAAAATATTTCTTCTCATATGCGAAATCAAAAGCAAAAACCACTGCCATTATTGGACCTATTCGTACAAGTGAAGGTTCATACACGGAGGATGACAAAGAAATTAGTGAAATCCTAAAAAAGCAGTATGAGGACATGTTTAGCACTCCAATAAACAACATGAAGGTGGAAGATCCAGACATTTTCTTTATGCGGGATATTCAAACCCCGGTAAATATAACTGATATAAACACGAGCGCACTAAATTTTGAAAAAGAAATTGAAAACATGCCCATGCACTCGGCCCCAGGTCCAGACTCATGGAATTCAATATTTATAAAGAAATGCAAAGTGCCGGTAGCACAGGCACTCAGTATAGTGTGGAGGAAGAGCTTGGACACGGGGGAGATACCTGATGCACTTAAAGTAGCAGACATAGCCCCTCTACACAAGGGAGGGAGCAAAGCATTGGCAAAAAATTATAGACCAGTTGCACTAACATCGCACATCATAAAAGTATTTGAGAGAGTGATTAGGAGTCAGGTCACCAATTTCATGGAGACCAATGACCTTCATAACCAAGGCCAACATGGATTTCGAGCGGGAAGATCGTGCCTCTCACAGCTACTTGAGCACTACGACAAAGTCACTGAGGCATTAGAAGAGAAACAGAATGCTGATGTGATATACACGGACTTCGCAAAGGCCTTCGATAAATGTGACCATGGCGTGATAGCACACAAAATGAAGTCAATGGGAATAACCGGTAAAGTAGGACGCTGGATACTCAGTTTTCTGTCAAACAGGACTCAGCGAGTAACTGTCAACCATATAAAATCTAGTCCAAGTGCAGTGAAAAGCTCTGTACCTCAGGGTACAGTCCTTGCACCACTGCTTTTCCTTATTCTCATATCAGATATAGACAAAAATACAAGTCACAGCTTCGTATCATCCTTTGCAGATGACACAAAAATCAGTATGAAAATTACCTCGGCTGAGGACATTGAAAAACTTCAAGCTGATATTAATAAAGTTTTCGACTGGGCATCAGAAAATAACATGATGTTTAACAGTGATAAATTCCAGGTACTCAGGTACGGTAAAAATGAGGACCTTAAACATAATACAGAGTACAAAACACAATCAAATGTACCCATAGTAGGAAAACAGCATGTAAAGGATTTGGGAATAATAATGTCGGACGACCTAACGTTTAAGGAGCATAACCAAGCAAATATTGCGACAGCCAGAAAAATGATAGGATGGATTACGAGAACTTTCAAATCCAGGGATCCCATCACAATGGTTGTACTCTTCAAGGCACTTGTGTTGTCCCGTCTTGAGTACTGCTCAGTACTCACTTCCCTCTTCAAAGCAGGAGAGATTGCTGAAATAGAGGGAATACAGAGAACATATACGGCACGCATAGACGCAACAAAGCACCTAAATTATTGGGATCGTCTCAAAGCCCTCCAAATGTACTCACTAGAAAGAAGACGAGAGAGATATCAAATAATATACACCTGGAAGATACTGGAGGGCCAAGTACCAAATCTACACAGTAAAATAACAACGTACTGGAGTGAACGACATGGAAGAAAATGTAGAATAGAACCAATGAAGAGCAGAGGTGCCATAGGCACAATCAGAGAACACTGTATAAACATCAGAGGTCCGCGGTTTTTCAACGTCCTCCCAGCAAGCATAAGAAATATTGCCGGAACAACCGTGGACATTTTCAAGAGGAAACTAGATTTATTCCTCCAAGGAGTGCCGGACCAACCGGGCTGTGGTGGGTATGTGGGCCTGCGGGCCGCTCCAAGCAACAGCCTGGTGGACCAAACTCTCACAAGTCGAGCCTGGCCTCGGGCCGGGCTTGGGGAGTAGAAGAACTCCCAGAACCCCATCAACCAGGTAACCAGGTAAGTATATCTATGCTTCCGCTGTGTTGTGTCTGCCTGTTCCCAGGTCTGATTGGTACACCGACCCAGTTGTTTCAGCCACACATGAACCCTTGTCTGTAAAGACCGAGGGGGGGAGGCACGTTACACAAAGCCCTCCCCCACCAGACCCAGTAACCCATACATCAGTTACTTTGGGGATGAGTGACTATCCAAGAGTCACCCGGCCGACGCCTCACGTCACTAACGAGGTCGTCAGGGCCAGCGAGCTGTCCACATTATAGCAGTCACCGGAGGTGCCATACAACGCCGGGGTAGCTGTCTCGAGATCACCACTACCTACCTGCTGCGTCATCAAGACTGCAGCCATTCCAGCAGTGTTGGAGGAGAGGTCAAGAAATGGAAAGCACGTAGCAGTACTCAAGAATTTCGCCGGAAGATTAATGATTAAGTCATCTGAAGCAACAGGAACGCGGAACTAAGGCGGCCACAGGTGGAAGGCACGGTTTCCCTACAGAGTACCGGGACTCGCCAATAGAAGGTCGCAAAATTGTCTCCTTTGGCCTAAAGTCGGCGGTACGAGGGTATACACAGGTGGTGTTTACGGCCTATTAACCTGGTGACATTAAGAAACGCCTGAGATGACGTGAGCAATGATGGAAGACGAGATTCACCTGTTCTGCAAACAAGCAACCCGCCTCTATGACCTTCTGACACCACTACTGTCACGAGACACCGTTGGTACATCCAGTTCTGCTCTGCTGTGGTCATCTGCGCCGTCAAGTTTAACATCAAGACTGCCGTGTGAACTGTGATTGATATGAAGGCCTGTGGACTGTCGGGAGCAAGATCAATGGCCGAAGTAACAGTATTCTACAGCTGTCACTTGGCACTCCGCTCTACTACACTCTGTCGTCATTCAAGACTCCCGGATGGGAGTACAAGAGGACCAGGTGTCGATGTCCACGCATGGGAGAAGCAAGATCGACAAAATCATTGTCAGCGACTACATTCAGCGTCCATCAGCATCGATTTTTTTTTACTCAATATAAACAGTTGGTACAAAAGACAAAGTTGGCTCTGAACATCTGTATAAAGAATATCTGGACACTTTTTTAAATGTTGAAAAACAGATTTAGAACCACAATACTTTATAAATGTTGGAAAACAGATTTAAAATAATTTTTCTGGTATAAGATGAAAATCTTACTCTATAAATTGGTCAGTGATTAAAATCGAAGCCCCTGTGTAATGGTCTAAGCCCTGAACAAACGGTTATGGAAAATTATGTTGTTGTTTTTTTCAGAATGTTTGAACACAGGAGAGGCGGACCAATATAAACATTGACACTCTTACAGTGAGTGAGAACACTTGGCTGTACAGTCAGCTGTAACCTCTGATATACTATAGTAGGATTTTTTTTTTATATTTTAGATACATGTAATAAACATTAAGTGTGTTCCTTAGCATGTCAAGGTTGACATTGATTGGGGAGTGGATAGTACACGGATGTGAACTTGGTAGAGTTCAGTAGTACGCTCCCGGATGACTGAAAGTTCAGTCTGAAGATATAACTTTTATGTTTTATGGTGGAGCACGGTGTGGCCGGCTCTTAGAGGACACATGAACTTGACTAGTGAAGAGCCAAGAGATTTTAATAGCTAGTCTTTGCTGTTAGGAGTAGGGACATGTTATTTAGCTATGTCAGTAGGAGTAGGATTTATGTTTCCTGATGTTGAAGGATTGCTGTCAGTTGACAGCTGAGAAATTTATGAATTTGAACATGTTTATTATGATGTTGTTGGACAATCTAAAGATTGCCAAATTTTCTTAGTTAGGTTAGCTTTTGTTTGTGGCATGAGTTGAGTTTATTGTGGGTTTGGGTACTAAACCTCGTTAGTTTGTACAAATTAACAAGGTTTACTAAGTTGCTTGTGCGGGGGGGTTGTAACAAACTAGCTGTTGTGGAAATGATCTAGAATGTTTTATCTCAGAAAGGGGAGTTTGGGAAGATTGGAGTCAAGTGGAAGTGACCTGACCCTGGAAGCACAAGATGCATCCCCCTGGGAATTAGCAAGTCTGGGTCACAAAATGGCTGGTGCCCTTTGTCTCATAGCAACGTATAATGAATCATTCTATAGTATTCACTTATTTAGGGAAATTAGTCTTCATTCAAATTATATAATATTTATCAAGAGGATTCTAATTATTAGGAGAATGAGTTAAGTCACCATCAGTGACGTCACGAGCCAGGACTAGGCTGTAGCGCAGAGTGACCTCGGCGAAATGGCGGTCACAGGTCAGCAGAGTTTCTACATTCAGTAATTCTCAAAGGTCAAATAGCCATTTTGTAATTGGGAATAGCTCTTCCCTAAGATGCTTGTGTAAGTAACTTCAGTTAAAATAATTCAACCAATCTGGATCATTCAGTGCAACAGAGATTAGTTGTTAAACTTAAGCTTTGCTAAGTAACTTGGTAAACTAGGCGGAACAATACTCTGCTCTGGGCTCCTGGGTAGAGGAGCATCAGAGAGAGCACAGTGTGGGTTCTGGAGCAACACAGGGAAGGTGTCCACTCCACCTCTTTCCCCAGACAAGCACAAACATCTAACTGGTCGCCAAAAAAGTAAAGTTTGCTCAGAGTTTTTGTAAAGGGTGTAGGTCAACTCATTGCTGATAAGGTCAAGTAGGAAGTGTTCAGGTTAGGGAGTGAATTGATTTAGATTTTGTGTAGTTTTTGAAAACACCATTTAGCTATTAAATTGTCTTTTTTATGAATTTCCATTTTTTGTGTAATTTATGTGAATTGGTCCGTACCACGTTGGTAGCCGGCGAGGCCTAGTTGAGTTGGGCGCCGATTCTAACACCGAATCATAATTCAGTATTCTCTTTGATTATCAATTAATTCCACACTTTCGGATATCCAAGTCATCTATTACTAGTGGGGATCAAGCCCCAAAGTTTATTGATTAGCATGATCGATCCATAACTCGATCATTGCTCAGTGTTACTGGTCTGGTGGTGACAGCAAAAAAGTGATTCTAGAGTTTTGCTAGAAGTCTATTTCACGTCATATGGGTTGTAGAATCTTAAGTCAGTCAATCGTCTTAAGACTACGTAGTACGGGGGTCGGCTCACGTAAAAGTTTGGAGTCCCATGGTAGAGATTTAAAGTAGAATACGGGTAAAAAGAGGGGTAGAGAGAGAACAAAGATACAAAAAACAGAACGAATACCCCAACCCCCCGTGTTACAATGGCTAAACTAGAAAAACTGAAAATGACCCCTCATAGGTCTCAAAGATCACTTGACCATACAGATTAATAAATGTCAAGATCTGTCCCAGCAATCACAAGTCGACTATGTTGAACTGAAAAGATACTTTCACATAGCCACAAGTAAGTTTGAGCAAGTCAAATGCCAGATAGAAAATTATTTGGTCGATCCTGCCAAAATCAATTTATCTGATGCTGTATTAGACGATGTTATGACTGATCTGGCACTGTAAGAGGATTATATACAGACCAGTTTGAATCTTTTCGCTAAAATAATTAACCAGTGAAAGGCAACAGCCAAAGCTTCCTCTAATACAGCATAACTAGAAGTCAAGCTGCATTCTATCAGTCATCCAACATTCTCTGGAACAGAGAATAAAAGTTAGGATAACTTCAGGAGTAAATTTGTTGACTCAGTGTATTCTAAAGCCACTATACCTACAACCTTCAAATTTACATATTTTCAGTGTAAACTTAAAGGAGCTTTAAAGATATATGTTTACCTTTATCTATAGGTAAAAAAAAACATTTTTGGACATTGTTCAAAGTAACTGTTAATAATAATGGACAATGTATTTATATGAAATATAACAAAATAGAGCATAATAACATAATTACTCATTATTATTTGTGTTATTATGTATTACTCACCAATGCTATAGAAGCACCAGCTGTATATCCACTTTGTGGACACTTCTTACTACTATTCTTCTAGATTTGTGCATCGAACAGGTGCTTTCATCTCTTTATTCTTGCATTATCCATCAGTTCCAGTTAATAGGAGCTGTTCTCTTTATCAACAAAACGTTCTTTTTCTTAAATATTCGTCTAAAATCAATTTCTGAAAATAATTTGATGAAAGTTTCACGTTTTGCCCAGAGAGCAAAACGTATCCAGCACCGGCGCACCTGCTCGCCCCCGCCACCGTTAACCGGCAAACTGCTTGTCCATCGCCTGCCTGTCGCTGATTGGCTGGTGTCCAGTCGCACCTGCCCCACCACCCTCCTCCACAAGTTGATGTCTGGGCTACAGCGACCTAGAGAAGGCAGAATATCTCAGTGTCCACACAGTTGACACGTCTCATTGGTAGACTAAGCCTTGGTTTACATGTATTGGCAGCTTGAAGCCAATATTCCTGCACTATTATTTACTTTGCTATTATTCACTTGTCTTAACGTAACTCTTCATTTGCCAGTGACTATTCTTATTATTTTGTTTGTTGATTTGTCTGTTACATTTTTATGCTCAATTTTATTCATGTCCTGCTTTTCTAACGTAATTAAAATTTCATTGTTAAATTTACTTGTGTTTTGTGTGTCTTCCCATTACCTTACCACAGACGAAAGTTCCAGCTTTTCTCTTTTTTTTTTCTTTATGTGACGAGGCCATGCCCCTAGCTTTTGAAACAGCCGAACACCAACGCGTTACCGTAACATAAAGTGGGGGCCTGCCGTAGGAGCTTCACTCAGGTACTGGTGCCAAGTAGTAATTTATGGTAAGCGTATTTGGCTTTGGTAACGTAGCTTTTACTATTTTTCATATTCAATTTCAATTTTATATGGTGCTGTGTGTATTGTGCATTCCGAGAGTAGCATATGGTGAAGGTGAGACAACTTTGGATTATGTGGTGACTGTAGGCCTCAGTCATACTCTTAATTGGTCATCTCTCCCTCCGTGTTATTACTCGTGTTTACCATCTTTTGTCCCTTGGATATTTCTCATATTTTCGACAGATCATCATATTGGTACCCTGGTACTGTGGTCTGCCCCCGGGTCAAGTGCACCTAATCTTCTGCAATCTGACAGTAGGAGGATAAAGAGGGCCATAGTTCCTCTAGCACGAACTTTAGTTGCTGAATTGGGACCTCAGCAGCAGTTCTCGTCACCAGTTGACACCTCGCACCCCTACACGTCAATCAGAGATGATGATACATACATTGGTAGGGAATTAGCTTTCTTTTTCAGAGCAAAAAAGTTCGCTAATTCTGTAAGTATCATATTAATTTCAGTGGGAAAACTTGCTTATGTCCTATAGAGACTCGGCAAGGTATGCCTACATCCTTGGACTACCAATTTTACTTTAGAGGCAATTAACTGTTTCATTTGTTTGAGAAACTCAGTTTCACTTGTTTAGTAGGATTTTCTTGCCCTTATCCTCTTACATGAGTACCGGGTACAAGATTTCCTGCGACCTTGATTTAAATTAATCATTTAACATCTTGTAATTAACTTTAATTGTTAAAGATTCCACAGGATAGGTACCAGTTGCCACGTTGTCCTGTTTCTGACATTCACTATATCACAACGGTAATTTCGTTGTGCATTTATTTGCTAATTTCACAATGTTTCGTCTCCAAGCTTTCCGTGCAGATCCAGCAGGTGAAATAGGGACTTTAAGTCGTGCCAAGAGGACTGAATTACACACTCTTGCACATGAGTATCAACTGGAAGTTCCCTACCAAGCCAACAAAAATGAAATACACAACCTGTTACTGGATCACTTCTTAGAGCAAGGTAAGATAGACTCTGAAACTCACGAAACTTACTTTATTGCAGATAAAACTGATTTGGCAACGATGAAACTCAAACTAGAGCTGGCCAAGATTGAACGTGAGCAGCAAAGGGAAGCCCTCGAGCAACAAAGGGAAGCAGCTACCATACGAAAGAAAGAACAAGAACGTGAGATTGCATTACTCCGTGAACGTGAACGAATACAGCTTGAAACAAAACGACGCGAGTTGGAGATGCAACACGAACATGACAAACACCAAGCAACTTTGGTTATGGAGTGTCGTCAACGAGAATTCGCGTTGGAAACTTCACACCTCGCTCAACGCCAGCAAGCTACTGCCAATCTTCCCATCAGTTTTAATATATCACATGCAAGTAAGTTAATGCCATCATTTGTAGAAACAGAAGTTGACGTGTTTTTTACCACCTTTGAAACCCTTGCTAATCAACTTCGTTGGCCTGCCGACCAATGGGGCACACTTCTCAGAGTCCATCTTACAGGTAGAGCTGCAGTCACACTCAGTACTTTGGCGTCTGAGAATGACAAGTCTGAGAGTGAAACAAGCAGTGTTGGACGCCTACCTTCTCTCCACCGAAAGTTATCGAAGGAAATTCCGTGACCACCTGAAGGCAAGTACCACTACCTTTCTCGAGTTTGCTAACACCAAAAGGAGATATTTTATGAAATGGCTGGAAGCAGCACATGTCTCTACCTTTGCAGAACTCGTCAACCTGATGCTAGTTGAAGAATTCTTGAGGCGTGTGCCGCCTCCTGTCCGTCTATATTTAGCAGATAAAGAAGAAACAGACTACCTGAAGTGTGCTAAGTCGGTCGACACTTACAGCCTCATCCACCGGCTGACACCAGAACCATCCTCCAGTAAGAAGTCGTGGTACAGTTACGAGAAAGTGAGTACCGATCAAGCTGGCTCGCAATTGTACTGCAAGTATTGTAGACTCTATGGACATACCATAGATAAATGTGGTAAGTCTCAATACAAAGGAACCACCGACACGCAAAAACCCAAACCAACTCCTCCTAAGTCCGGTAAGCCTGTGATGAATGTTAGTGTTCATGTTAATGATCCAACCCGTTCTCACACAAGACAGTACATATATGACTAGTGCTTAAAGTCAATATGTGGAATGTGATTTAGTACATATGTGATATATTCCCAGTTAACTTTTTTACCAAGGCTCAAACTCTTCCTCACGTACCAATTTACGTCTCACAGTACTCGTCCATCAACGTAGATAGCTGAATAGTCGTGATTGGTTCAATTATAACGAAAATTGTAGTTTTCAGGTCCCACATGGGTTGTGAAATTCACCTACTATTGTCCATGCTCTTATAATATTACAGATCAGCTACATCCTATTGAAGGCTCGTAGTTTTGTTTTGAGAAATATTAGTTGTTCTTAGTAAATTATAATAAGCACAATAAATTATTACATAGAATAAGTGCTTCACCAATCAATATTATATACCATAGTTTGTGCTTTAGAAATCTTTAAAGAATGTTTTGTAGGAATGCTAACAGAAAACGATGTTATGTTGGAATGTATATAGGGTAAACTACTGCAAACAGGATGGTATGGTGTGGATTATTGGAAACTATAGGATTAGTATAGGGTCCACTACCACCTGTTAGGTGGGTAAGGGGTCCAATAACACCCGCAGGATGAG
Organism: Procambarus clarkii; assembly: GCF_040958095.1. Taxonomy (NCBI): domain Eukaryota; kingdom Metazoa; phylum Arthropoda; class Malacostraca; order Decapoda; family Cambaridae; genus Procambarus; species Procambarus clarkii. The sequence goes on along the minus strand of NW_027189128.1, from coordinate 7,523,340 downwards.
TATGGGGGTCACATCCACCCACAGGAATGGTATGGGGATCACTTCCACCCACAGGAAGGGTATGGGATCCAATACCATCCACTGGATGTGTATTGCGTCCACTACCACCGACATGATGGGTATGGGCTCACAACCACCCACAGGATAGGTATGGGGTCCAATACCACCCACAGGATGAGTATGGGGTCCACTATAACCCACAGGATGGGTATGGGGCTCCAACCACCCACAGAATAAGTATGGGGTACAATAACACCCACTGGATATGTATGGCATCCATTGCCCCCACAGGATGACTATAGGGTACAGTATCGCCCACAGGATTAGTATATAGGGTTCACTGCCGCCCACAGAGTCGGTATGGGGTCCACCGCCACCCACAGGGTCGGTATGGGGTCCACTACCGCCCACAGGGTCGCTATGAAGTCAACTACCGTCCACAGGGTCGGTAGGGGTCCACTACCGCCCACAGGGTCGGCAGGGGGTCCACTGCCACCCACTGGGTCGGTAGGGGTTCCACTGCCGCACACAGGATCGATAGGGGGTCCACTGCCGCCCACAGGGTCGATATGGGGGGGGTCCACTACCGCCCACAGGATCGATAGGGGGTCCACTGCCGCCCACAGGGTCGGTAGGGGGTCCACTGCCGCCCACACGTTCGGTAGGGGTCCACTGCCGCCCACAGGGTCGGTAGGGGGTCCACTGCCGCCCACAGGATCGATAGGGGGTCCACTGCCGCCCACAGGGTCGATAGGGGGTCCCTTACCGCCCACAGGGTCTCTATGAAGTCAACTACCGCCCATAGTGTTTGTATAGTGTCCACTATCGCCCATAGTGTTATTATGGGGTCCACTACCCCTCATAGGGTCGGTATGGGGGGTCCATTACTACCCACAGGGTGTGTCTGGGGTCTATTTTGGCAATACTGCTTTTCCAATCTCATTTGTTGTTCAATGTAAAATATTTGTTGCTCGACTTGCAACAATTTATATATATATATATAGTATAGTGCCTTTGCAATAATGTACCAATGTGTGTATTTTCATAACTCGTTTTAAATTGTTGAAAAATAAATAACTACATTGTGAATGCAAGTCAATGTTTACATGCTAAATCAGAGTTGCCAGATTCCGCTTAAAATAGCAAATTGTGCTTATTTTCAAAGCTTGAGAATTTAGCTTTAAAGTAGTTAAAAAACTACGAATTTCGCAATTTGCTATGTACTTTAGTGTACTATTTTAAAATAAGGTTGGTTTTTAAGCTGCAAGTCATATGAATCTCAAAAAAAGTATATTATTAACAATCTTATCTCCATAGTTCACTAGTTTCTGTAAATCAGATCTGGTAACTGTAGGCCAAGTACTGGAAGACTCAAGACACAATGTGTTGAAGCTATTTTCTTTGAAGAAGTCATCTCGACAGGATCTTCCAGCTCCAGCTATAAAACTTCACCAAACATGGATCTACCTAGTACATCAAATGGTAAGGAATTACTAAACTGTACAAAGTTTTATGCTAGAACATTTGTTACAGAATTGTCCCTGTCAGGGACAATTCAGTCCCTATTCTATGTGTACTCCATCACATAGTGACGGAGTATGTGGGAATAATTTTGTTGACACTGTCCATTTTGTCAATTCTACAACAGCAGATAATATGAATTCCCAGAGATATTTGTAACTTGAGATACTTGGTTTGGTTTGGTTAAGCTAGGTTAGGTTAGCCTAACCCAGTAAATCCTCCCTGGCTAGAATATAAACCCCGGACAAAGTGCTCGTGAAATGCCAGGCATTTGCAAATATGAGGATGTGGTTGATTATATTATATTCTTTTCTATATCATAGATGTTCAATATATGAAAAATATTTTAGACTTAAAAATGGACCCCTGAGGTACTCAACTTACCACATTTCTTCATATTCATTCCCATTTAGTATGACCTTTTGCTCTCTTTGTTTTAACTATTGTTTTGTGCACTTTACAATTTTTTTCATGAACCTGTAATTTCCTTGCTAGTCTTCCATGTGGTACCTTATTAAAGTCTTTAGCATAAACCATGTATACTACATCCACCGGAAACCCTTTATCTGAGTACCATGTTACCATGTCCCAAAAGTGAGGAGGTTTATAAGGTAGCATCTGTTTTTAAGAAGACCATGGTGTGTCGATTGAATAAGATTGTTCACTGAAAGATGGTAAATGATTCCCTCCCTTAGGATTTTCGCCATGAGCTTGCAGATGTGTTATACCTAGCTGATCGGACATTAGTTTTGTGCTTAACTCTTTCTGCTTTTTTTTAAATACTGTAAGGGTGAAATTTTCATATTTCAAATCTCGGGGTACTATCCCTTGGTTCAGATATTTTGTGGAAAGTATTTTCAGCAGTATTCATAGTTCTTCTGTCAGTTTATTTTCCTTTATAATTAAGGTTTGTTTTCTTTTGTACCATAGAAAGTACCACAGAAAGGTGTTATAATGTTGTGTTAGCTTTTCTGTACAATTTTTCTTTTTTGTTTGTATAAAAGGCTATGCAATGAATTCAAATATTTACGCTACCAATCAATTTTTCAGATAGATCATCGGATTTTGACAGTATGCTGTACATACCAGATGTTCCAAAAATAACTACAGTCAACAATAATGGTACTGTGTTTACTATTTTTATACTTTATATATAGGAAGACAAGTTCAATCAATGAGCATTTTAATATATCATCAAAATTTTCATACATTTCTTTCACTTTGTTACACTTGTAAAAACTTATTCTTAGCTATATTTATATAAATGTTAATACCACTGTTAAATGAACATATTGATTTGTGTCCTTATTAGTTATAGCTTATTTATGTTGACCCAGCACCTTACTAAAGGGATTACCTTAACTTGTGTCACTATCTCTCTAGGGGGCTCCAGGTAGGCAGTATAGGTAATGCCACTAACATGCATATCATTATGGGAAAGTCCATAATTTAACACATAATTATAAGTAGGTAATTTGTAGCAAATTTTAAGATTATTAATAGGTACATTGTAGCATAATTTTGCATAAGCATAATTTTCTTGTTTTGTTCTTGTACTTTTCCTTCGAACACTATTATTTTCTCTTCAGAATTTCACCGGAGAATAGCAGTGATGACTAGAGAACATCTTGAACGTGAGTACCAGAAAGCACGTGCTGCAATGATACAAAGAAATGAGTACTTGAAGAGACTCTTAAACGTGGAGGAACCAAACTCAATAAAGGTGACAAACAAGAAACAGAAAAAAGATAACATACAGGATGTATCACACATTAATTCAAAACAAAGACCAGCTGCACCCCAATCTGATGGTAATCTTCTATTATTTTTTTAACAATATTTCTACAGCTGTTATTTGTGTACTTTCCAATAATATTTGTTGCCTATTTTTAAGTGTATGCTAGACAATTATGGAGATTAAATTACTATAACACTGAACAACTTGGTAGCATAAAGTTAGTTATAGTAATATCTTGAGATTTGTCTGAAAATATTAATACTTGTATACAATTTGCAATTATGTACCATGCTTAAATCTTCAAATGTGCCACCCAGACATTCTGCCTGCTATACTTTCACCACCACACATTCAAAATGCGGGCTATTCTACTAGTGGCAGAACGTACACTCAAAGTTATTTGGCAGCTGGTGAAGAAACTTTGGAATCATTTGATGTTGGTATGTCCCAACATCATTTGTTGGTATTTAAATGAGGGTTTATTTAATGGACACACGTCATAAATATTATGTACCAAAATTGTGCTTAATGCCTATGAAATTTTGTTTAACATATTATACTAATCATTCCTTTCACTTACAAATTTTTCTTACTAATTTGTAATCCCATATTTCAAAGTACTTGCTGCAGAACTTGAACAAATTAAAGATTCTCAGCCAAGTGTTTCTGACTGGCAAAAAAGAAGAAAAAATGCAGAGATTAATTGGGGAGAAAGCAGGGCAATGCTGTTCGATTGGACATTGTCTGAGTTGGGTGTTCCAGATAAAGGTAAATTAAATATTGCTGTGTTCATTAAGGTTATACTGTATAATAAGCATCATATGCAAATTAATGACACTCTATTAATACATTTAGACTTCAGATTGTTTAAAATGTTAGGTATACAGTATTTAAAATTAGTATAAATAATTACCCCTTTTTTCATCAGGTAAAGTTTGTGTACAATGTACAAATTGTGAGGCAAGCATCAAATGTGAAGACTGTTTTGCATTTTTGTGTCACATTTGTGACCAAATGCAACATTTTCTCATGCCTTTCCACCACAGATTATATTGGAAAAATGGCTTTTATGAGCCATTAGACCCGACACAAACTGTGTGCCCTGAAGGAAATATCTTTCACTGGAGTAAGTATACGATACCTGTATAAAATCCGTACTTTGTTCCGAGATTACTTCTACTTCCCAATCCCAGTCTAGAGCTACGATTATCTTGGTATAACAAAATAAAATGAATAAATGTTTCATTTCAGTCATTACAACATTTGGAGAAGTCTTAAAGTTTAAACCTGACACTTGGTTTTATAGATTGATTTAATCGTCTGATTGTTTCTTTTCTGTGAATTTCTCAGTCATTATCTGGAGAATAATGTCAATATTTTGTACAATCAAGAAACAATGAAATATTCAGTCTGAAATTCTTTTCCATAAAACTCATTTTGTCAAACTGTCTTCCTTTTCTTTGTTACCAGAACCTGTTGTACCAGCCCAACCACCAAATTCTTGCCCCTACTGCACAGATTGCAAGTTTAAAATTTCAAGCTCCAGCAATCTCTGCATCTTCAACACTATAATGGGTAAATAAACTTTAAAATTTACCCTTTTATTTCCATTACCGGATATTCCTGAATCACAATACATTTTGAAATTTTTGTTGCTATAAATGTTAATTTTTACATCACTATTTTAGCAAGTCGCCACACCACTCAATGCACTGTATTTTAAACTACAGGAAGGTATGACCTCTATACTCCAATCTATACATGCCACTGTGGATATGAGCATCAACAACTAGGCAAGACCAGGCACAAGTCTGGTTTCTATTCATCATTAGGAAAGAGCAGCACATTCTACAGCACCAGTCTGCTTGAATCATGGCACCATATAAAAAGAAATTGTCCCGGAACATCATTTCGGGCATTAGTCACTGCACTGGAATCCTTTGGTGCTTTTCGTGGGCGTGTATGTTTTGATACCGTTATTCTTAATATTTTCAGTTTTATATTTCAATACAAAAATTATCAAAATTTTGTAGTAATGTATATTCATTTATTAATAATTAGTTTTTAATTTTGTTCAAACACAAAATGGAATGTTTTTTTTGTTTATTTATCTTATGTCATAATATGCATTTTAAATGTCACCATCTAAAAAATTCTATTCCTAGATTGGACCCATTAATTATATAACTTCGAAGAGAGTGTTCTTCGAATGGCGATTCCAGCAATATGAGCTGAGAAAAATTAGAGGAGAAGCTGACAATGAGTGTCCTGCTTGTGATAAAACCCCTTTAGCAGTACATATTGATGGCAACAAGAAGCTGTATCGTTACAACAAAGTTGGGAGGTAATAAAATGTGCTTTACAGATACTTAATGTATAGTATTCTTTTGTTCTCTACACACACTATATTATAATGAATTATATTGTCTTCAAATTAATGTTCTTATAAATAAAGTATGCACATATAAATATACATTGTCATATGACATATTTTTTAACTGAGTATGTCTTTATAGTTTGCCTTTCAATTGCATCCATATCATCATTTTATTTATCTAACACCATGTAAATTTTTGTTTTATGTAAAATTTAGCAGTGCATCAGAATTCTTCATATAAAACATTTTTTGATACCCCATTACCCATTGTTTAATATTATAGTGGTTACAGACAATAAATAATTATTTCTGAATTATCATTGCAGAGGTATCAGAAACCCCTATTATTCTGATAGTATCTTCAGCAAAGATGAAGATGTTCAAGCTCATGTTGGCACTATTCAGAGCTTGAAAACTAAGGTGAGTTTTATTATATATTGAGAAACCTTCAATTTTACCTAATAACTGTTTGGCGACTATAACATATGGTGGCCATTTTTGTATTTTTTCATTATAGTTTATATATATTGAATAAGGAAATATAACCCATAGAAATTCTTATGTGCAACAACAATGCCTATCGCGCAAAATAATCTCTACCTTCTACCCGTCCTACATAATTATAATCATGCTCACCAACTGGTTATTTAGTTACTATAAATATTTTTGTTTAACAGAGTAAGCACACGTGTGGAGTGTCTACATGGAAAGCTGCTCAAAATAAGCCTCTTTCATTCCAAAGTTTGGATGAAACAGGAATCAGCATGGCCTCCTGTCGACATGGTATTATCCTCCACACCTTGAATATGTATCAAGGAGAGCTGTACAGTTATGCCCACTATTTGCAAATTATGTATTTCAAATACGTAAAGTTTATTTGTCAAGACATAATTTGCAAATATTGGCCATGGGCCTTAACTGTGGCTCAGAAACAATCACATTTTCACATTGGTCAAGCAAAGCCATTTTTAGGAGTCCTACATGCAAAAGGACATGCTTGGTATTGTCAGGTAAATAAAAATATAACATTACATTTATGTATACTAATGTATACATTTATGTATACTAATTAAATTTAATGTAATGTATACATTACATTAAATATAATAAGTACAGTTTGTGTAAAAAAATTTAAGATTTCTGATTGTTTAAGATTAATGATATACATATCATTTAATATAGTAGGAGGCTTTTAATTTTTGTACAATAATTTGAATTTTTTTTTACTGTATACTTTTATGTTAAAGGTATTGTATGGAGGGCGGTGGCAAGAAGGAAGTGGCATGACTTTAGGGGAAGAGGCAGAGCAAGTGTTTGCATACCTCTCACGATACAACTCTACAACTAAAAACATGCTGAAAGCTGGTATTTGTTTATATGGTTCATCTGATCAAGTTTTTTATTATTTTACCTGCCCTGTAATCAGTATAATGCGATTTGTATTCAGTATTCAATAAGTATCAACTCCCTCAAATAATCAATAAAAGAATGAAAACATATTGGTCAAACTTGAGTTGGTCGTGGTGAGTAAAGGTATGTTATGAAACTGTTATTAATCTATGCTCTTCAAGATGTTCATTGCTATAAATATTTTTCTCAGAAAGAACAGAAGAACTCACAGAGGGTGCAGTCTTTTGGAACCATCGAAAAATTGATGGACTGGCTCGTGCATTAGTTACTCGACTCAGAAAGGTACTAAAAATAATATATATTTATTTTATTTATTTGTATTTATTTTGAAACTTATTATAATGCATTTATATGTGAAAGGTATTATAATGCATTTATAGGTTAGTTATGTGTTCAGATCATGTACTACATATATTTTCCATTATAAATTAGCGACCATTTCCTTGAATTAACTGCTTGAACTTTTTCAATATATCAATAAGGTTAATTTGTATAAAGTATATAGTATTTAATTAACCTAAATGTATGATTCCGAGATATATCAAATGTGTTCACAGAGAAATCACAGTATCGTGATATATCACGGGAACTGTGATGAGGGTTTGAACCCCATGCACTGAGTGCTCTCAGATGCATGCTCTAGTTCACTACGCCACGACATGGTCAGATGAATTGCAACTTGGAGTACTACTGCACCCACAAGGATCCCAAGGCTTCCACTGAAGCCAAACCAGGTTTCACACAATTCCCCCATGAACTCGGTCTCTGTCATTCAGTAGTTCTGCCTTTGATGCCCCCATTTCAATGTCTTTCTCCATGTATTGATATATCACAATAATATGAATTCTATGTGTATTGAAAGGGCCATCAGAGGTAAAACTACTGGAGGACACAGACCAAGTACATGGGAAACTGCATGCACAACCGCCCATGGAATGGGTATGGGGGTGCATAATTAACAAAAATTGAATTGTGGGTTCATTAGTACCCTAGGTTGCAATTCTTTTGACCATGTTGTGGCGCATTCAACTACAGCAAGCATCTGGGAATGCCAAGCCCATAGGTTCGAACCACTCATCACGGTTAATGTGATTTGTTCATTAAATTTATTATATTTTCAAATAGGCCAGAGAGACGGAAATAACAGTTTCAAATGAGATCGACAAACTTGATGTTCAAAAGTCATTGATTCAAGAATGGCGATCTGACCTACAAATGATTTGTAAGGAGTTAGAGTTAAACACTGGAACAACCTCGAAGAACATAAAATATTCTATCGAGGCAGTTGCAGACTCTATCAGGCATCGCAAAAATCTGATTGCCACTGATGCAGGTAGGCTTACTATTTCTTTGTTAACTCTGAAGCAATTTCTATTTAGCTCTTGTCTATAATTTCTATGTAGGTAAATGATGAGGAAATTTTTTTAACAACTTTAAAACTTTCAGCCAAAAAACTTTATTTGCAGCATCCAGTAAAATGCGCTCTTCACTCCGGCACAGAAATGAGTGTGATAGGAAAAAGCTTCAAGGCTTCATAAAAATCTACAATAGTGAAAACTCTGAAATTCTCAGTGAAAAGGATGCAATAGAAGGTATCCTGCCATGGCACAATTTATTGCCTCATCATAGCCAAAATGGTATGTAACTACATCTCATTTTATCAGGGGTTACAATTCGGCCTTATCAAGATAACTAACATTTAGCATGCATAATGGATAAGCTTTACTTATTTTTGAAGTAAAATATCATCACTACTGTTTGTAAAATAGGTGCAGTATCATAATCCGTAGGTTTTTATCAGGTTGATACTGCACAATAAACTATGTATAGTATGTATAATGCAAGTACCTAAACTGTAATTATATTAAATTGAGTTGTAGTTTACTTGCAGTAAATATAATTTTCCTCTTTTATTAGTGTCCCTTGCTCAAAAAAAGAAGGCAGTAGAAGATGTGGAGCTTCAGAAGAGATCCAGAGAAGAGCAACAACACACTGTTCAAGAAATGCTGCATTATCTCGCATATTACAAGAATAAGAGAGAGATTTTAACCGAACATACTGAAGAGTTGTTATGTGGAATTTTTCCTTCATATCTAAGCAAGGTAAGCTAACAGCCTAAATGTGTGTTGCAATTCAGTTCTTCATAAACATTTATCCAGCAGAATTTTATACTTGAGTAAAGTCTTGCTATTTACAACTTTGACAGGTAGACAATTCCATGGTTTTCATATACTGTACTGGTGTGTTTTACATATATTTGAACTTTTACCGAAAACTTTATTTATTTATTCTAATTTCTTTAGTATTTTCAGGGAAATTTGTAAATGTCTTAAACCCCATTAAATAGTCTATATATTACAGGATCCTAACAAGTACACTATTGAAGAGAAGCACCTATCAACCAAAAATAAGAGTGGAATCTTGGCTCTTTTGAAGCAAGGGCAAAAGTTGTGTTCTGACAAGCTGAGTGATGCAAAGCGTTTATTTGGATACCAGGAAGAGGATGTTGATGTTTCCGAGCCCTACCTGGAGCTTTGTGACAGTGAAGATGATGATGATGAAGATGAAGATTTACTACTAAACTGATGATACAAAAGTTAAGTATAATAAATTTTACCTGATTTCTCTTGCTAATTTCTCTTACTTAATTTCTCTAATTTCTAATTATCCTAGCCCTAAGATTACTACTGGCCTCCATTGCCTTGCCTGCACTTTGTTTCCCCCTTTACCATATCACTCATTCTTACAGGTGTGAGACAGAGAGGTACAAGATCATCCAAGAGGAACAACACCTGAAGCACCCAACATTTGGGTGTTTTAATGAATAAAAACGCCCTTCATGGCTTCACTCATCCTGGCTGGTTTAATTAAAAAAACCTAACCTAAACCTAATATATATACCTCTAGAGTCAAGGGAGTTAAGTTTTAGGCTGCACAATGAAACTGCTATTGACAATTTTATAACTGCTGCTGATAATGTCTGTCCTGTGACTTTTTTGTAAGCATAACCAAAAGGCTTAACAATCCCTTGCTTACAAAGGGAATACTTAAACCCATTAATAAAAAACATGACCTTGAGAAGAAGTATAGGTTAGGAATTGTCTCCAAAGAATTCTCATGCTCTTCAACAGGTCACTTGAACTCCAAACCTTTCCAGTTATCCTAAAAAAAGCGAGTTACCCCTGTACACAAATGTGGTGATCTCACAGATGTTAACAACTACAGACCTATATCAATCCTGCCTAACTTGTCAACATTTTTTGAAAAGCTACTTGAACTTGAACTCCAAACCTTTCCAGTTATCCTAAAAAAAGCGAGTTACCCCTGTACACAAATGTGGTGATCTCACAGATGTTAACAACTACAGACCTATATCAATCCTGCCTAACTTGTCAACATTTTTTGAAAAACTAATCTACAAGCAGTTTTACTCTTATCTAGCCAAACACCATATACTTAGTACTAGGCTGTACAAGAATATAACAACTCTTGTATATATCTCAAAAAAAAAAAAAAAAAAAAAAAAGCACAAGACGAAGCTTGAAAAAGTTTAGTGGTATGCCAATAGGCTAGTCCCAGGACTAAGAGGCATGAGTTACGAGGACAGGCTGCGAGAAATGCAATTGATAGGGTACATAAAGATAAACTGTTTAACACGGGTGGTAGGCGAACAAGGGGACACAGGTGGAAACTTAGTACCCAAATGAACCACTAGGATGTTAGAAAGAACTTTTTCAGTGTCAGAGTAGTTAATAGATGGAATGCATTAGGCAGTGATGTGGTGGAGGCTGACTCTATACACAGTTTCAAATGCAGATATGATAGAGCCCAGTAGGCTCAGGAATCTGTACATCAGTTGATTGCCAGTTGAGAGGTGGGACCAAAGAGCCAGAGCTCAACCCCCCGCAACCACAACTAGGTGAGTATACACACAAACACACACACGTACACACACACACACACAGACACAAACATACACACACTAATGCCTCTATTCACCTTGCAGTAAATAGGAACCTGAAAGTCAGGAAGCTGCTAAAGGCTGCATCTTGGGGATGTGTGAGTGTGTTAGATAAAAATATATGTTGTTTAGATATGATGGAGGAAAAGAGGCCGAGAGTCGGTACATTAGACAACCGACGCTTAGAAAGGCGGGGTCCAAGAGCTAACAGCTAAATCTTGGAAATAATAAATTAAAATATTTAATACACCCACATACATGTTTCACATTATTTTGGCTGAGGGCACACTGAGGGCTGATGGCCCCGTCGACGGGGCAGGAAGTCGGTGGTTGATCAAAGGCCTCCCACATCCTCCACATACCTGAGGATTATTCCGGCTTAATTTTAAACGGAAGTAATGTCTTGGCATTTACGGCTTCAGCGGGTGGGTGGGTCCGTGGGTTTATTACACTGTGAGTGAAAACAATCGCCTATTCTCTATTTTATATTGCGGCTTGTAGAGCTAGAAGCTGTTGCCTCTTGTGTGCGTTGCACAAGGGGATTAATATCTGGATTAATAGCTTTCAATATTTCCAGTATTTTTTAAGGTAACGCTTAAATACCGAAGATACTGCTATTGGACACCGCTTAATTGACAATGTCTCAACAACGCAGGCTAAAGATGTGCGTGGCTCCTGCTATTGCAATGATGCTCATTTGTTTTTCAATGATGGGCCTTAGTTGCCCCCTCTCTAACTTACCGTTCTAAATACCCCTTCTCCATCTTCCGCAAACATTTCCCCTCATACATCTCCCCCCTTTCCTCCTGTCCCCCTTGTCCATCTTTGTCCCCCTGTCCATCTTTGTCCCCTGTCCCTCACTTTGTCCCCTTGCCCACATTTTCTGTCCTCTGTCCCAGATCCCTTTCCCCCTCTCTGTCCCCCTCTCTGTCCCCCTGTCCCCCCTTTCCATCTCTCTGTCCCCCTGTCCCTCTCTATCCCATTGTCCCTGTCTCTGTCCCCCCTGTCTCTCTGTCCCCCTGTTCTTCTCTGTCCTCCTGTTCCTCTCTCTGTCCCCCTGTCACTCTCTGTCCCCCTGTTCCTCTATGTCCCCCTGTCCATCTCTCTGTCCCCTGTACCTCTCTGTCCCCCTGCCCACTCTTTCTGTCCCCCTCCCTTTCCTCCAGTCCCCCTATCCATCTCTGTCCCCTTGTCCCTGTCTCTCCTCTGTCCCCTCTCTCTTGGTCTCCTGCCCCCCTCTCCTCCCTCTGTCCCCCGGTCCCCCTCTCTGACCCTGTCCCTCTGTCTCTGTCCATGCCCCCCTCTCTGTCCCTGTCTCCCTCCCTGTCCCACTGCTCCCCCTCTGTTCCCCCGTCCCTCCTCTGGCCCTGTCCGTCTGTCCCTGTCCCTCTGTCTCTGCCTCTCCTCGTTTCTGACATTCTCTGTGTCAGCCTATCTCTCTGTCTCTTTCCTCGCTCTATCTCTGTCATTCTCTCACTGACTTTGCATATCCTTATCTATACGTCTCTGTGTCTAACATTCTCTCCCTGACTCTGTCTATATCTATTTCTCTGTCTCGATCTTCATCTCTTTTTCTCTCTCTCTCTCTCTCTCTCTCTCTCTCTCTCTCTCTCTCTCTCTCTCTCTCTCTCTCTCTCTCTCTCTCTCTCTCTCTCTCTCTCTCTCTCTCTCTCTCTCTCTCTCTCTCTCTCTCCCTCTCTCTCTCTCCTTACATACATACATACATACATACATACATACATACATACATACATACATACATACATACATACATACATACATACATACATACATACATACATACGTACATACATACATACATACATTTATTTAACACATGTGGTACACGCACAAGGGGACACAGGTGGAAGCTGAGTACCCAAATGAGCCACAGAGAGATTATAGAAAGAACTTTTCAGTGTCAGAGTAGTTAATAAATGGAATGCTTTAGGCAGTAATGTGGTGGAGGCTGATTCCATACACAGTTTCAAGTGTATGGAAAGTGTATGTATTCAAGTGGCGGGACCAAAGAGCCAAAGTTCAACCCTTGCAACCACAACTAGGTTAGTACATACATACATACATAAGATATAAAACAGTGGAGGATTCCCAGGTAGAACAATCAACCACAATGCCCATTACCCCTTTACCCTGATGTCCTTAACTACACAACTATACAAGAGTCATTAACACGTGTAATGGCTGATCCCCCATCACGATAGCATAAAGACCAATTGCTTGACCCGCAGTCTGTCTTGCTCCTCAAATAATTTTCGGGTTAACATGAAAACGTCTCTCGAGTTTATCTTTCTAATGTTGTTTTCCCATCTTTCATTTTATCAGCTTAGTTCCTTTATTATGCTCCAATTACTCATCCCTTGAGCGGTAGTTAAACTGAACCCAAATTTAAAAAAAGTTCCTTTTGCTAAGCAAGCTACAGTCTTGATAAGTCAGATATATTGTTTGTTAACACATTTCTCAACAATGAACAGTCAGTTTTATCAAGCTAACATATCCTAACACAACGAGTGAGAGTATTAACTGGTCTAATTATTTTATTAGACCAGTATATATTATTAGATTATACTGGTATAATTATATATATATATATATATATATATATATATATATATATATATATATATATATATATATATGTATATATATACATATATATATATATATATATATATATATATATATATATATATATATATATATATATATATATATATATATATATATATGTATGTATGAGTGTGTGTGTACATGTGTATACAACATTAATAATTTTGTAACTAGCGTCAAACATTGTTATTTGCTTAGCTAAACGAACTAGAGGGTTCAGGTCCTGAACCGATTATGTGCCTCTGTAATCCTTTACACCACGGCCCACGGGATGGGTATGGGGTGCATAATAAAGAAAGCAATAGAAGAAATTGAAATTGCATAATACGGTTATTGACATTCAATAATAGTAAGATAAAGCAATGAGGACCAAATGGGAGACCAGTGATCAGTGTCTTGTATCCCCTGCAATACCTCAAATCCTACGTACCTCACTGACAGGCTCCAGTATGTTTCTGTGAATAATTCAATTTCTCCCACCCTACCCATCAACATTGGTGTTCCTCAGGGCAGCATACTTGGCATACTTGGGTATCCTTTGGAGGTGCTTATCCAGTTCTCACTTGAACACTGTGAGGGGATTGCCAGTTATGCCATGCAGTTATGCAATGTATGAATCTATCTATAAGTCCACCAATCTTTGTAAAAATTTCTTGTATGGATGTACCTTACCTAAATAAACATTTATTTATTTATTATTTATATTTAGGATTCATCAACTGCCAAAGATATTCACATGTCAGTATAATTCTGGCGAGAGAGAGGTTTGGGAAAAGCCGTTATACCAACTAGTCAGCAATAAGGGTGATATTTGTGGGGCACAGGCACGCTCGGCCTGGCCCATTAACCCCCAACTGACACTATAACTACTAGCTACTAGGTACATGAACATAATTACATAATTTACGTACATAATTTAAGGTACATAATTACTAGGTACATGAGGACTGGCCATTGTACTATATAGACCTGAAAAAGTGTAACTTAGCGACAACAAGAAAATATTGAATCACAAGACCACCGACGACCATTCCCTTACCCTGCCATAAACACTGAAATTTGACACCCTACCTCTGGAGCCACCCTGACCACAGGTCCACCAACTACATTTCCCTCCCTCCAACTCTGCCTCCACTTACATTGTACACACACATATTGTACACCACGCAAGTGTGGACTAGTGTGTAAATCTTACTGATACCACACTTAACCTTTATTCTTTCTCAATGTGTTGTATAAAAGGATCTGATTATACCGTTTCATTTCTAACTCCTTTTCTTGGAAGAATGCCACATATGATCGTACACACACACAAGGTCTGTATAGGGTATAGGCAAGGTCTGACAAGGTATACTAGGTGAGTACTAGTTGAGTACTTACACACAAGATATTCTAGGTGAGACTAGGTGAGTATACACACACACGCAACATATACTAAGTTAGTACACCCAGAAACAAGATATACTAGGTGAATACACACATACAAGGTATACTAGGTGAGTACTAGTTGAGTACTTACACACAAGATATTCTAGGTGAGACTAGGTGAGTATACACACACACACGCAACATATACTAGGTTAGTACACCCAGAAACAAGATATACTAGGTGAATACACACATACAAGGTATACTAGGTGAGTACTAGTTGAGTACTTACACACAAGATATTCTAGGTGAGACTAGGTGAGTATACACACACACACGCAACATATACTAGGTTAGTACACCCAGAAACAAGATATACTAGGTGAATACACACATACAAGGTATACTAGGTGAGTACTAGTTGAGTACTTACACACAAGATATTCTAGGTGAGACTAGGTGAGTATACACACACACGCAACATATACTAAGTTAGTACACCCAGAAACAAGATATACTAGGTGAATACACACATACAAGGTATACTAGGTGAGTACTAGTTGAGTACTTACACACAAGATATTCTAGGTGAGACTAGGTGAGTATACACACACACGCAACATATACTAAGTTAGTACACCCAGAAACAAGATATACTAGGTGAATACACACATACAAGGTATACTAGGTGAGTACTAGTTGAGTACTTACACACAAGATATTCTAGGTGAGACTAGGTGAGTATACACACACACGCAACATATACTAAGTTAGTACACCCAGAAACAAGATATACTAGGTGAATACACCCATACAAGGTATACTAGGTGAGTACTAGTTGAGTACTTACACACAAGATATTCTAGGTGAGACTAGGTGAGTATACACACACACGCAACATATACTAAGTTAGTACACCCAGAAACAAGATATACTAGGTGAATACACACATACAAGGTATACTAGGTGAGTACTAGTTGAGTACTTACACACAAGATATTCTAGGTGAGACTAGGTGAGTATACACACACACACGCAACATATACTAGGTTAGTACACCCAGAAACAAGATATACTAGGTGAATACCCCAACACCAACCTCCTACAGTACACCTCCCACAGTAACCCCAACACCAACCTCCCACAGGTAACCCCAACACCAACCTCCCACAGTACACCTCCCACAGGTAACCCCAGCACCAACCTCCCACAGTACACCTCCCACAGGTAACCCCAGCACCAACCTCCCACAGTAACCCCAACACCAACCTCCCACAGCACACAACACCAACCTCCCACAGTACACATCCCACAGGTAACCCCAGCACCAACCTCCCACAGTACACAACACCAACCTCCCACAGTACACCTCCCACAGTAACCCCAACACCAACCTCCCACAGTACACAACACCAACCTCCCACAGTACACATCCCATAGGTAACCCCAGCACCAACCTCCCACAGTACACCTCCCACAGGTAACCCCAACACCAACCTCCCACAGTACACAACACCAACCTCCCACAGTACACAACACCAACCTCCCACAGTACACCTCCCACAGGTAACCCCAGCACCAACCTCCCACAGTACACAACACCAACCTCCCAAAGTACACATCCCACAGGTAACCCCAGCACCAACCTCCCACAGTACACAACACCAACCTCCCACAGTACACCTCCCACAGGTAACCCCAGCACCAACCTCCCACAGTACACCTCCTACAGGTAACCCCAACACCAACCTCACACAGTACACCTCCCACAGTAACCCCAGCACCAACCTCCCACAGGTACAAAATGAAGCCATGAGAATTATCTTAGGATGCCCAAGAAATGCTATGATTGAGAAAATCAGGATGGAGTTGAATCTGCAGAGTATTGGGGATAGAATTGCAGAGATAAATGTAGCTTCTGCCATTAGATTAATGAGAGGTGGGGGAGCTAATGAATTGGTCCTCTCAGTTCAAAAGGTGGGAAGTACTGAACAATGTATGATGAAGAAAAGAGCATATATGAATACCTTATGTTCTAATGTTATTAAGTATGATGTTATTTCAGAGTGTATTGCTGTGCCCAAGAGAAAATTTACACCACCATGGGAGGATTGTAATGTAGATGTAGTAATTACTCCCTTGCAAAAGAAAAAAAGTATGTATGAAATAGGAGAGCTGAGGGCAACATATGATTGTATAATTAGAAAATTGCCTACAGAAAACACTCTACTACATGTATATTGTGATGGGTCAGTAGCTAGGGATGGGAAGGCAGGATGTATATTGTGATGGGTCAGTAGCTAGGGATGGGAAGGCAGGATGTATATGTTCTTAACATTCTGAAACCTATATTGTTTGCTGATGATACTACACTCATCTACTCCAACCCCAACCCACATACACTAAATACTGTAATGTTGTTAATAATGAACTAAAAAAAGTCCACTTATGGATGTCAACCAACAAACTAACACTTAACATAGAAAAGACCTACTACATCTTATTTGGAAGCAAATCTACAAATGCAATTCAGCTTCAGATGACAATGTAAACATTAGCAATAACAATGATGGAAAGTTTCTTGGTCTATTCTTAGACAAGAGACTCAACTTCAGTACCCACATACAACACATAACTAAGAAAGTCTCTAAAACAGTTGGTATACTCTCCAAAATCAGATATTATGTACCTAACCCTGCTCTCATCTCTCTATATTATACACTAATCTATCCCTATCTCAACTATGGTATCTGTGCATGGGGTTCAACCACTGCAAACCACCTCAAGTCCATCATCACCCAGCAAAAATCTGCTATCAGAATAATATCAAATTCTGCTTTCAGACAACACTCAGCCCCCTTGTTTAACTCCCTAAACATGCTAAACATAATCTCACTCCATAAATTCTCTTGTGTCAACTACATTTACAAAACTCTGTTCTTAAATGCAAATCCTGCTCTGAAACTCTTCCTGGACAGATGTAATAGGACCCATTATCACCACACCAGAAATAAATATCTCTTTGATATCCCCAGAGTTAAACTTGTATAAATAAATAAATAAATCAATAAATATGTTTATTCAGGTAAGGTACATACATACAAGTAATGTTACATTAATGGATCGATATATAGATAGAGCTAGTACATACAATGCCTAAAGCCACTATTACGCAACGCGTTTCGGGCAGGAAAAACATTAATATCTAGAACTTAATACTAATTGAGCATAAAGAATAAAATGTGTTGAGAACAAATACAAATAAAGATAAAAAAAAGAGGGAACATGACTGAAAAAGCAGCACAAATACAATAGGTTGACAAACAGTGTTGATTAAAAAAAAAAAAAAAAATAACAGACATGGGTTGACAATAGAGGGGTAAGGTAGGTTAGTGAATTTATTAGGTAGTGTTTAGTTTTTATCTTAAACTGGTTGAGAGAGGTACAGTCTTTAACATGGTTGGGAAGATCATTCCACATTCTGGGTCCCTTGATTTGTAGAGCATTTCTAGTTTGATTAAGTCGTACTCTTGGAATATCAAAACTGTATTTATTTCTGGTGTGGTGCTCATGGGTTCTGTTACAACCTTCAATGAAGCTTTTGAGCTTATATGTATGTATTTGTAATGTATGTATGTAAACAATGTATTTATTATCATTTATCAATTCTGATAGAAATTACCTACTTAAAATTATCTGTTAGATTAAGGACCTGCCTGAAACGCTGCGCATACTAGTGGCTTTACAAGATTGTAAATACTGTACTATTCAATGTATTCTCACAACCCCAATGTACCTACTTGTATATATATAAATAAAATAAAATAAAATATTGTGATGGGTCAGTAGCTAGGGATGGGAAGGCAGGATGCAGTATGCCAAACTGAATTCGTGCGCCCCTTGAGGGACTTGAAGTAGAGGGATAGGGATCACAGGATAAGTATGGGTTGCACAAACTACTGGTAACAGGATGAGTATGGGTTGCACAATTAATTACTACAAAGTGGTTGAGTATGGGGTGCACGTAAATGAAGACTCCCAAGAAGCAAATCAGAGATCAGCCCAAGCTTCATCTTGAGGCAAAGCTCAATGCCTTAAGCCATATTGATGCTCTGTCCACAGAGCATTCTCTCTCTCAAATCATAATAGTACACTAATGGTTCCCTACACCACCCCTCAGGTGCAGCTGCAGCAGGCTTGGGTGACATGATGACTATGGGGTGCACAATAAACTAACACTCACAGAATGAGTATGGGCTGCACAATAAGCTACCTCTCACAAGATTAGTAATAAAGAAACATTAATTTTTTGGGTAGGGTGACTGAAACTCATCCTGGGGTAAAAATGTTTATTTAAATTTATTATAGTTAAATGAATTTAGTAAATTATTCCATATATTGTATTATAAGTGAATTGACACTAAACTATAAATGATACTAATAAGGTTTTAAAAATGAAAAACAGTAAAAATCCTTCATGTAAGATATGGAAGTTGAAAAGTAAATTAACTGTAAACTAAATTATAAACTGTAGACATAATATAAAGTATTATAAGTAAAATACCTATAAACTACCAAATAATAAGGTGTAAGGAACCATTTCTATTGTTTGTCCTTTTTTACCTGTTTCCTCAGGTATTTTAAAATTCCCATTCCGTTGTTACTACACTGTTTTCCTGGTGTAGTTCCCTGTGGTTCAAATTTTACTACTTGTACTTCTTGCTGTTTCTGAATGATTGCTAATGGTAGCCCTTGTTGCACCTGCGGAACTTTTTGTAAATGTTCCACCTGCGGAACTTTTTGTACTTGTTGAATTTCTTGCACCTGCGGTACTTTTTGGACTTTATGCACCTGCTGCACTTGTAGCTCGTCAGGATTTTTTTCCAAGGCATTATCGCTATCACCTTCTGATCCTAATGTAAGTTTATCTGCATCAAGCTTCCTTGTGCGTGCTGGAAAAAAAATAAAAATAAAAAATAAAAAATTTTGAAATGGAAGATCCTGTGTAACAAATTTAATCAGTTACTATGATCGAGCCGCAGAAATTTTACAGGAAAGATATGGTTGGGTTGACTGCATCTATCTGGACCAAAAAGAGGCATTCAACAGAATTCCACATAAGAGTTTGTTCTGGAAACTGGAACATATTGGAGGGGTGACAGGTAAGCTTCTAACATGGATTAAAAAATTTCAAACTGATAGAAAAATGAGGGCAGTAATCAGAGGCAATGTATTGGACTGGAGAAATGTCACGAGTGGAGTACCACAGGGTTTAGTTCTGGCATTCATGGATAAATAATAAATAAATTGTTCATGATTTTTTTAGACAAAAGCTAGAATATGCAGCAGTTGTATGGTGCCCATATCTTAAGAAGTACATGTACAAACTTGAAATGATACAAAGACGTCATGGGTGTCATAGGGGCCCCAGCACACTGGTTTGCTAAAGGGCCCTTAATGCTGTCGAGACCTTATGGGCCCTTGGACCCATTACGTTAAGACATAGTGCTGTATTGGGCCACACACTTTTTGCCATATACATCAATGACAGAGATGATTGAATTGAAATTATATATATATATATATATATATATATATGTATATATATATATATATATATATATATATATATAAATATCTTTGATATCCCCAGAGTCAAAGTTATTCTGTGTAAATACTCTATGCAAATAAAGGGACCTTGTCTATGGAACTCACTCGCTAACAAATTTAAAAACTGTCCAACTTCTGCCATTTTAAAAAATAAAACCAAAAAGTACCTAAATTTTTTCTTGATAGTTTCCTAACTAGTGTATTAAACTCGCACTGTATCTTATGAAATCCAATGCCAGAATATATGTGCCTAAACCATACAACTTTTCCATTGTAATCATTGCTATCACCTTATATCATGATTGTTATATTGAATGCATATCTTACTATATTATACCTTGAAATATTCCTCAAATTATGCTACAATTTATATGTTGATAACCCTCAAATTTTACTTTAATGTACATAGTAATCTTTGTGATACTTTCTTACAATGTACCAGCCAATTTTTTTCCATTTAAGCTTTAAATTGCCTATTTAAAATTATCTGTTAGATTAAGGACCTGCCCAAAACACTATGTGTGCTAGTGGCTTTACAAGAATGTAAAAACATCAATGCTATGTACTCTCATAATCCCAGTGTGCTAACTTGTATATAAATAAATAAACAAATAGTATGTAAGTACTGTACAGCATTATTCATGTTGATTCTATACCTTATCAAGCAAGTTCAGCATAAGAAGAATACAAATGAATACAACAGATGTAGACAAACTTCAATACCTGATTTTCAATCCTTCGTAGAACCCGGCTTGCTGTATTTCGTTCTAAAGCCTTCTTGCCTTTAAGTAGAAAACGGGCTTCCTCTTCTTTCTTCATTAATTCTCTACTGTTTCGGAAGTCACACTGGCAGAACTTGCAAACATTGCTTCGGACATGCACACATTGTTTGCAGTTTGTGCATCTCCTCAAGAATTTTCCCTGAAGACCTGAAGGAAATAGTTTCTAATAAAATACTTATATTCAAATGACCTATGCTGCAAAAATTATAAGTTAAATTGTTGTTAAAATGTACTACAGTAATTAAATATATTATTTAAATTATGAAATAATCTACATTAACACTAGTGAGAGCAATGTTAAAAATTTTAGGACTGCATCTGGAAATAACTTTAATTTTGGATGTGATTAACCATGCTGTAACTCGTATAACAAAACTGAGAGGAGTTGAATCCAACAGCCTGATTGACCAGGCTGTTAATTTCAAGCGAATACTATATTTTTGGAAGAAAAAAAAATTATATATATATATATATATATATATATATATATATATATATATATATATATATATATATATATATATATATATATATATATATATATATATATATATAATCAATATTTTAACTCTTTTTGTGTAATGACGTTTTCAAATAAAGTTAGATAAATATACACACATACCAAAAGAATAAGGGTGGTAGGAGAAGAAAATATGAAAGTGTTCAGTGAGGATCCACAAGGTCTTCTCTGAGTACTCTTTATTTTCTTCTCCGAGGCTATGGGTCCCTACACTTGCACCAGAGGTGGTACCCCTCATATATATATATATATATATATATATATATATATATATATGCAGAATAACCACATATGAAAAATAGAAAATGCTTAACGCGTTTTCGGCTAATTCGCCTTCCTGGGAAGGCGAATTAGCCGAAAACGCGTTAAGCATTTTCTATTTTTCATATGTGGTTATTCTGCATACTTGGATCAGTGTTTTTGTGATCATTGTTGCATATATATATATATATATATATATATATATATATATATATATATATATATATATATATATATATATATATGACAGTGTCAGATTCACCACCACCATCAAACACCACCAGCACCATACACCACCAGCATCATACACCAACAGCACCATACACCACCAGCATCATACACCACCAGCATCATACACCACCAGCATCATACACCACCAGCATCATACACCATCAGCATCATACATCACCAGCATCATACACCATCAGCATAATACACCACCAGCATCATACACCATACACCACCAGCACCATACACCACCAGCACCATACACCACCAGCATCATACACCACCAGCACCATACACCACCAGCATCATACACCACCAGCACCATACACCACCAGCATCATACACCATCAGCATCATACACCATCAGCATCATACACCATCAGCATCATACTCCACCAGAATCATACACCACCAGCATCATACACCACCAGCACCATACACCAGCATCATACACCATCAGCATCATACACCATCAGCATCATTCAGCATCATACACCATCAGCATCATACTCCACCAGCACCATACACCACCAGCACCATACACCACCACCATGTCAAATGGACAGTGTTAACAAAATTATTCCCACATACTCCGTCACTATGTGATGGAGTACACATAGAACAGGGGACTGTAACAAATGTTCTAGCATAAAACTTTGTACAGTTTAGTAATTCCTTACCATTTGATGTACTAGGTAGATCCATGTTTGGTGAAGTTTTATAGCTGGAGCTGGAAGATCCTGTCGAGATGACTTCTTCAAAGAGAATAGCTTCAACACATTGTGTCTTGAGTCTTCCAGTACTTGGCCTACAGTTACCAGATCTGATTTACAGAAACTAGTGAACTATGGAGATAAGATTGTTAATAATATACTTTTTTTGAGATTCATATGACTTGCAGCTTAAAAACCAACCTTATTTTAAAATAGTACACTAAAGTACATAGCAAATTGCGAAATTCGTAGTTTTTTAACTACTTTAAAGCTAAATTCTCAAGCTTTGAAAATAAGCACAATTTGCTATTTTAAGCGGAATCTGGCAACTCTGATTTAGCATGTAAACATTGACTTGCATTCACAATGTAGTTATTTATTTTTCAACAATTTAAAACGAGTTATGAAAATACACACATTGGTACATTATTGCAAAGGCACTATACTATATATATATATATAAATTGTTGCAAGTCGAGCAACAAATATTTTACATTGAACAACAAATGAGATTGGAAAAGCAGTATTGCCAAAATAGACCCCAGACACACCCTGTGGGTAGTAATGGACCCCCATACCGACCCTATGAGGGGTAGTGGACCCCATAATAACACTATGGGCGATAGTGGACACTATACAAACACTATGGGCGGTAGTTGACTTCATAGAGACCCTGTGGGCGGTAAGGGACCCCCTATCGACCCTGTGGGCGGCAGTGGACCCCCTATCGATCCTGGGGCGGCAGTGGACCCCCTACCGACCCTGTGGGCGGCAGTGGACCCCTACCGAACGTGTGGGCGGCAGTGGACCCCCTACCGACCCTGTGGGCGGCAGTGGACCCCCTATCGATCCTGTGGGCGGTAGTGGACCCCCCCCATATCGACCCTGTGGGCGGCAGTGGACCCCCTATCGATCCTGTGGGCGGCAGTGGACCCCCTACCGACCCAGTGGGTGGCAGTGGACCCCCTGCCGACCCTGTGGGCGGTAGTGGACCCCTACCGACCCTGTGGACGGTAGTTGACTTCATAGCGACCCTGTGGGCGGTAGTGAACCCCATACCGACCCTGTGGGTGGCGGTGGACCCCATACCGACTCTGTGGGCGGCAGTGAACCCTATATACTAATCCTGTGGGCGATACTGTACCCTATAGTCATCCTGTGGGGGCAATGGATGCCATACATATCCAGTGGGTGTTATTGTACCCCATACTTATTCTGTGGGTGGTTGGAGCCCCATACCCATCCTGTGGGTTATAGTGGACCCCATACTCATCCTGTGGGTGGTATTGGACCCCATACCTATCCTGTGGGTGGTTGTGAGCCCATACCCATCCTGTCGGTGGTAGTGGACGCAATACACATCCAGTGGATGGTATTGGATCCCATACCCTTCCTGTGGGTGGAAGTGATTCCCATACCATTCCTGTGGGTGGATGTGACCCCCATACTCATCCTGCGGGTGTTATTGGACCCCTTACCCACCTAACAGGTGGTAGTGGACCCTATACTATTCCTATAGTTTCCAATAATCCAAACCATACCATCCTGTTTGCAGTAGTTTACCCTATATACATTCCAACATAACATCGTTTTCTGTTAGCGTTCCTACAAAACATTCTTTAAAGATTTCTAAAGCACAAACTATGGTATATAATATTGATTGGTGAAGCACTTATTCTATGTAATAATTTATTGTGCTTATTATAATTTACTAAGAACAACTAATATTTCTCAAAACAAAACTACGAGCCTTCAATAGGATGTAGCTGATCTGTAATATTATAAGAGCATGGACAATAGTAGGTGAATTTCACAACCCATGTGGGACCTGAAAACTACAATTTTCGTTATAATTGAACCAATCACGACTATTCAGCTATCTACGTTGATGGACGAGTACTGTGAGACGTAAATTGGTACGTGAGGAAGAGTTTGAGCCTTGGTAAAAAAGTTAACTGGGAATATATCACATATGTACTAAATCACATTCCACATATTGACTTTAAGCACTAGTCATATATGTACTGTCTTGTGTGAGAACGGGTTGAATGATCTTTCTCTTTTCAGTAACCACCTGTATACTGGAACTGTCTCTGCCAACGGTTCAAATCCGGAGGGACGTTTCAAATTGAAGATCTTGAGGGACACAGCGGCTCTTCAATCGATCATCTTGAAGTCGGCTGTGCCCAACATCGCCTACACCGGAGAAACTGTCTTCATCACTGACCTCACTGCTACCACTCCTTATCCTCTCGCCAGAGTCCACCTGGATTGTCCCTTCGTGAACGGAGAAGTCCAAGTCGCCGTCAGGGAAAAAGCCTTTTCCCATGCCTGGAGTGCAACTTCTCCTAGGCAACGACTTGGCAGAAGACCTGCAACCGACCAACCTGATCGTCATGGACAAACCCCAGGTGTGTACCTCTGTGCCAGATAACCCTATATTTGAGTGTGTTCCAGCAAAGGTTCAAGAGAGTGATGAAGTTTCTCCTCCGGTTCTGGTGACCACCCGTGCACAAGCCGCACGACCACAGCCAGCTGACTCTACTGCTACCGCTGTCCCTCAAGACCCTCAGAAACTACCCCCGAATCTGACCAAGTTGGAGTTCCGTAAGTTACAGAGGGAAGATCTTACCTTAACACCATTATTTTTCCAGGCTGAGACTCAACCCGACAGTATTCCTGGGTTCTTCCTAGAGAACGACTTGCTCTACCGCAGATATAGACCCAGTAAACTGAAGGAGGAGGACGATTGGGCCAACGTTGAACAAATTGTGATTCCTGCCAGCCTGCGCCCCACTATTCTACATCTGGCCCACGGAGCACTCTCCCACTACGGATTCAACAAGACTTACCATGGAATCCGTCAAGACTACTACTGGCAGGTATGGTAAATAGCGTCAAACAGTACGTAAAACAGTGTCATACATGTCAGATGGCAGGTAAACCGAACATCTCTATTCCCAGAGCGCCACTGATTCTCATACAGGTGCCTGTGGAACCTTTCCACAGACTTATTATAGACTGTGTTGGTCCTTTACCTCGGACCAGTTCAGGTAACGCCTATATCTTAACCATCCTGCATCCTACCACCAGATTCCCCATAGCAGTTCCAGTAAAGAACATTACGGCTGCTACGGTTGTGAAGCACTTATTGAAGATCTTCACCCAGTATGGATTTCCCAGGGAGGTTCAGAGCGACTGTGGTACCAACTTCACCAGTGATCTCTTCAAAAGGACACTGGAGGAGTTCAACATCAAACAGGTATTGTCCAGCCCCTATCATCCTGCTTCACAGGGTTCTCTTGAGCGTAGTCATCAGACTATTAAAGCACTCCTGAAAAAGTTTTGTAGTGAAACCTCTAAGGATTGGGATAAGCAAATAGATCTGATAATGCATATATATAGAAGTCTTCCCAATGAGTCCCTAGGAGTATCTCCTTATGAGATGCTCTACGGCCGTAAGTGCCGTACTCCCCTCGAGGATTTCAAAGACTCTCTACGTGATGCCACCTTCAGTGAGCATCAGAATGTGCCCCAGTTTCTTCCAAACCTTCTACGCATTCTAGAGAGAGTCCACAGTTTTGGCCAAGATAATCTATTGAAAGCACAGGAGAGGATGAAGACTCATTACGACCAGACCAGCAAAGTAAGAAAATTTAAGCCGGGAGACTTCGTGCTCGCTTACTTCCCTATCCCAGGTTCTCCTTTACAAAACAGGTTTTCAGGACCCTACCGCATCAAGGAGTGCAGAAACAACCATAACTACGTTCTAGAGACTCCAGATAGGCGGCGGAAGACCCAGCTGTGCCACGTCAACCTCCTGAAGCTATATAACGGTACTCCTCCCACTGTCATGCTAAACTACTCTGCTTTTACAGAACCATACATCCACAGTGAGACCTTCCCTGCTTCTCCTCCCGAAAGCACTGACAAGGAGTCGGCGCTTTCTAATTCAAAAGTCCATACTGATATTCCCAACCATTTTCAGGACCATAATATTGCTCCTTTGCCATATTCTAATTCCACTCTCACCTCGTCAGATAAGCCCTTCATCCTCCATGTCGACGCCAGTGGTACCGGCGTTGGTGGTATCGTGATGCAGCAACGAGGCGAGGAGAATACACCTGTCAGCTACTACTGCTACAAGGAACTACGGAACAATTGGCAAGGAGCTACTCTTCATCATCCTGAAGCTCCAGCACTTTACTCCACACCTGAAAAGTGCTCGGTCTACTATCAACACGAACCACACCACCCTACACCTCCTGCAGCAAGCCCACTTCTAAACTCAACGTCTTCTACGATGGGCTTGATAACTGCAGAAATTCAACCTGGAGATCCGCTATACCAGGGGTCTGACAACATCATAGCCGATGCCCTCTCCAGAGTTTATGAAGTAGAAGCAACTCCACCTATTACTCCACCAAATAACGACGTACTTCTTCCAGAACCGCAGGCTTCGGGGGAGAGTTGTGACGATAATCTTTTTCAAGAGAGATTGAGCCTGCTCTTCCCTCCAAAGTACGTCACCTCAACAGATAATATAGAAGATATATCCAACTAGTATCTCCAAAACGTTTTGCCCAGAGAACAAAACGTATCCAGCACAAACGCACCTGCTCGCCCCCGCCACCGTTAACCGGCAAACTGCTTGTCCATCGCCTGCCTGTCGCTGATTGGCTGGTGTCCAGTCGCACCTGCCCCACCACCCTCCTCCACAAGTTGATGTCTGGGCTACAGCGACCTAGAGAAGGCAGAATCTCTCAGTGCTCCACACAGTTGACACGTCTCATTGGTAGACTAAGCCTTGGCTTACGTGTACTAAGGGAGGTGGCAGCTTGAAGCCAATATTCCTGCACTATTATTTACTTTGCTATTATTCACTTGTCTTAACGTAACTCTTCATTTGCCAGTGATTATTCTTATTATTTTGTTTGTTGATTTGTCTGTTACATTTTTATGCTCAATTTTATTCATGTCTTGCTTTTCTAACGTAATTAAAATTTCATTGTTAAATTTACTTGTGTTTTGTGTGTCTTCCCATTACCTTACCACAGACGAAAGTTCCAGCTTTTCTCTTTTTTTTTCTTTATGTGACGGGGCCATGCCCCTAGCTTTTGAAACAGCCGAACACCAACGTGTTACCGTCACAAAAATATATATATATAACTGAAAACTCACACCCCAGAAGTGACTCGAACCCATACTCCCAGGAGCAACGCAACTGGTATGTACAAGACGCCTTAATCCACTTGACCATCACGACCGGACATAATGAGGTGATAGCCGAGGCTATTTGAACCACCCCACCGCCGGCACTCGGATAGTAATCTTGGGCATAGCATTTTACCAAATCACCTCATTCTTTGGGGCACACGTGAGGAACACAAATGCGAACAAGCCTGAATGGTCCCCAGGACAATATGCAACTGAAAACTCACACCCCAGAAGTGACTCGAACCCATACTCCCAGGAGCAACGCAACTGGTATGTACAAGACGCCTTAATCCACTTGACCATCACGACCGGACATAATGAGGTGATAGCCGAGGCTATTTGAACCACCCCACCGCCGGCACTCGGATAGTAATCTTGGGCATAGCATTTTACCAAATTACCTCATTCTTTGGGGCACACGTGAGGAACACAAATGCGAACAAGCCTGAATGGTCCCCAGGACAATATGCAACTGAAAACTCACACCCCAGAAGTGACTCGAACCCATACTCCCAGGAGCAACGCAACTGGTATGTACAAGACGCCTTAATCCACTTGACCATCACGACCGGACATAATGAGGTGATAGCCGAGGCTATTTGAACCACCCCACCGCCGGCACTCGGATAGTAATCTTGGGCATAGCATTTTACCAAATCACCTCATTCTTTGGGGCACACGTAAGGAACACAAATGCGAACAAGCCTGAATGGTCCCCAGGACAATATGCAACTGAAAACTCACACCCCAGAAGTGACTCGAACCCATACTCCCAGGAGCAACGCAACTGGTATGTACAAGATGCCTTAATCCACTTGACCATCACGACCGGACATAATGAGGTGATAGCCGAGGCTATTTGAACCACCCCACCGCCGGCACTCGGATAGTAATCTTGGGCATAGCATTTTACCAAATCACCTCATTCTTTGGGGCACACGTGAGGAACACAAATGCGAACAAGCCTGAATGGTCCCCAGGACAATATGCAACTGAAAACTCACACCCCAGAAGTGACTCGAACCCATACTCCCAGAAGCAACGCAACTGGTATGTACAAGACGCCTTAATCCACTTGACCATCACGACCGGACATAATGAGGTGATAGCCGAGGCTATTTGAACCACCCCACCGCCGGCACTCGGATAGTAATCTTGGGCATAGCATTTTACCAAATCACCTCATTCTTTGGGGCACACGTGAGGAACACAAATGCGAACAAGCCTGAATGGTCCCCAGGACAATATGCAACTGAAAACTCACACCCCAGAAGTGACTCGAACCCATACTCCCAGGAGCAACGCAACTGGTATGTACAAGACGCCTTAATCCACTTGACCATCACGACCGGACATAATGAGGTGATAGCCGAGGCTATTTGAACCACCCCACCGCCGGCACTCGGATAGTAATCTTGGGCATAGCATTTTACCAAATTACCTCATTCTTTGGGGCACACGTGAGGAACACAAATGCGAACAAGCCTGAATGGTCCCCAGGACAATATGCAACTGAAAACTCACACCCCAGAAGTGACTCGAACCCATACTCCCAGGAGCAACGCAACTGGTATGTACAAGACGCCTTAATCCACTTGACCATCACGACCGGACATAATGAGGTGATAGCCGAGGCTATTTGAACCACCCCACCGCCGGCACTCGGATAGTAATCTTGGGCATAGCATTTTACCAAATCACCTCATTCTTTGGGGCACACGTAAGGAACACAAATGCGAACAAGCCTGAATGGTCCCCAGGACAATATGCAACTGAAAACTCACACCCCAGAAGTGACTCGAACCCATACTCCCAGGAGCAACGCAACTGGTATGTACAAGATGCCTTAATCCACTTGACCATCACGACCGGACATAATGAGGTGATAGCCGAGGCTATTTGAACCACCCCACCGCCGGCACTCGGATAGTAATCTTGGGCATAGCATTTTACCAAATCACCTCATTCTTTGGGGCACACGTGAGGAACACAAATGCGAACAAGCCTGAATGGTCCCCAGGACAATATGCAACTGAAAACTCACACCCCAGAAGTGACTCGAACCCATACTCCCAGGAGCAACGCAACTGGTATGTACAAGACGCCTTAATCCACTTGACCATCACGACCGGACATAATGAGGTGATAGCCGAGGCTATTTGAACCACCCCACCGCCGGCACTCGGATAGTAATCTTGGGCATAGCATTTTACCAAATCACCTCATTCTTTGGGGCACACGTGAGGAACACAAATGCGAACAAGCCTGAATGGTCCCCAGGACAATATGCAACTGAAAACTCACACCCCAGAAGTGACTCGAACCCATACTCCCAGGAGCAACGCAACTGGTATGTACAAGACGCCTTAATCCACTTGACCATCACGACCGGACATAATGAGGTGATAGCCGAGGCTATTTGAACCACCCCACCGCCGGCACTCGGATAGTAATCTTGGGCATAGCATTTTACCAAATCACCTCATTCTTTGGGGCACACGTGAGGAACACAAATGCGAACAAGCCTGAATGGTCCCCAGGACAATATGCAACTGAAAACTCACACCCCAGAAGTGACTCGAACCCATACTCCCAGAAGCAACGCAACTGGTATGTACAAGACGCCTTAATCCACTTGACCATCACGACCGGACATAATGAGGTGATAGCCGAGGCTATATGAACCACCCCACCGCCGGCACTCGGATAGTAATCTTGGGCTATGTCTTGGGATAGTAATCTTGATGGTCAAGTGGATTAAGGCGTCTTGTACATACCAGTTGCGTTGCTCCTGGGAGTATGGGTTCGAGTCACTTCTGGGGTGTGAGTTTTCAGTTGCATATTGTCCTGGGGACCATTCAGGCTTGTTCGCATATATATATATATATATATATATATATATATATATATATATATATATATATATATATATATATATATATATATATATATATATATGTCGTACCTAGTAGCCAGAACGCACTTCTCAGCCTACTATGCAAGGCCCGATTTGCCTAATAATCCAAGTTTTCATGAAATAATGTTTTTTCTACTACCTAACCTAACCTAACTTTTTCGGCTACCTAACCCAACCTAACCTATAAAGATAGGTTAGGTTAGGTAGGGTTGTTTAGGTTCGGTCATATATCTACGTTAATTTTAATTCCAATAAAAAAATTGACCTTATACATAACGAAATAGTTAGCTTTATCATTTCATAAGAAAAAAATTTGAGAAAATATATTAATTCAGGAAAACTTGGCTTATTGGGCAAATCGGGCCTTGCATAGTAGGCTGAGAAGTGCGTTCTGGCTACTAGGTACGACATATATATATATATATATATATATATATATATATATATATATATATATATATATATATATATATATATATATATATATATATATATATATATATATATATATATATATATATATATATATATATATATATATATATATATATATATATATATATATATATATATATATTATTAAATATGACCGAAAAAGTAAGATTAATAATTCTAACACAAATTTTCTCAAACTTTCTTACGTTTCTTTTCACTGTTGATGGTAACTCAAAGATCAATTCTCCAAAATTCATTTTTATTTCTAGTCTGACGCGACACTTGAGCGTGTTTCGTAAAACTTATTACATTTTCAAAGACTTTAGTTTACACAAACACACAACTTTAACTGAATAGAGCTTAAACATCTTTCGAGTTTTTATACCTACATTTGGGTGAAGTGACACGTTACAATAGTTTTGGATGAGGTGAAAATAAACTTTTAATACAAGACAGAACACGAAACAATGAAATACAAACAGGTATTAAAAGTAGGTAACTGCAGAAGGCCTATTTTTATTGGCCCATATTTCTTGGTGCTTCTATATTGGAGTGGAGTCTTGAAGTGGGTAGAATATAGTTGTGTATTAATTGGCTGTTGATTGCTGGTGTTGACTTCTTGATGTGTAGTGCCTCGCAAACGTCGAGCCGCCTGCTATCGCTGTATCTATCGATGATTTCTGTGTTGTTTACTAGGATTTCTCTGGCGATGGTTTGGTTGTGGGAAGAGATTATATGTTCCTTAATGGAGCCCTGTTGCTTATGCATCGTTAAACGCCTAGAAAGAGATGTTGTTGTCTTGCCTATATACTGTTTTTTTTGGAGCTTACAGTCCCCAAGAGGGCATTTGAAAGCATAGACGACGTTAGTCTCTTTTAAAGCGTTCTGTTTTGTGTCTGGAGAGTTTCTCATGAGTAGGCTGGCCGTTTTTCTGGTTTTATAGTAAATCGTCAGTTGTATCCTCTGATTTTTGTCTGTAGGGATAACGTTTCTATTAACAATATCTTTCAGGACCCTTTCCTCCGTTTTATAAGCTGTGGAAAAGAAGTTCCTGTAAAATAGTCTAATAGGGGGTATAGGTGTTGTGTTAGTTGTCTCTTCAGAGGTTGCATGGCTTTTCACTTTCCTTCTTATGATGTCTTCGACGAAACCATTGGAGAAGCCGTTATTGACTAGGACCTGCCTTACCCTACAGAGTTCTTCGTCGACTTGCTTCCATTCTGAGCTGTGGCTGAGAGCACGGTCGACATATGCGTTAACAACACTTCTCTTGTACCTGTCTGGGCAGTCACTGTTGGCATTTAGGCACATTCCTATGTTTGTTTCCTTAGTGTAGACTGCAGTGTGGAAACCTCCGCCCTTTTCCATGACTGTTACATCTAGAAAGGGCAGCTTCCCATCCTTTTCCATCTCGTAAGTGAAACGCAGCACTGAACTCTGCTCAAATGCCCCCTTCAGCTCCTGCAGATGTCTGACATCAGGTACCTGTGTAAAAATGTCGTCAACATACCTGCAGTATATGGCCGGTTTCAAGTTCATGTCGACTAAGACTTTTTGCTCGATGGTACCCATGTAGAAGTTTGCAAACAGGACACCTAGGGGAGAACCCATGGCGACCCCATCTACTTGCTTATACATGTGCCCATCCGGGCTCAAGAAGGGTGCCTCTTTAGTACATGCTTGGAGTAGTTTCCTCAGAATATTTTCTGGTATGTCAAGAGGAGTACAGGCTGGATCACGATACACTCTGTCGGCTATCATTCCGATTGTCTCGTCCACAGGTACGTTGGTAAACAGCGATTCTACGTCCAACGAGGCTCTTATCCCTGTAGCCCGTGTGCCCCGCAGTAAGTCAACAAATTCCTTTGGAGACTTCAGGCTGAAGGCGCAAGGAACATAAGGAGTCAGCAGGCCGTTGAGTCGCTTCGCCAGTCTGTACGTGGGTGTGGGTATCTGGCTAATGATTGGCCGAAGTGGGTTTCCAGGCTTGTGCGTCTTGACATTTTCATACGCATATCCAGGTTTATATTCCTCAATGATCTTTGGCAGGTGGAGTCCGGATTTCTTGGCGTTCACAGTTTCGATCAGTTTGTTGACCTTTGTTTTTAATTCGGCTGTAGTGTCCTTCGTTACCCTTTGGAACTTAGTTTGGTCAGAGAGTATGATGTTCATTTTCGCCAGATATTCGTCTTTTTTAAGAATGACATATATTGGCGACTTGTCACCTCTCCTGACAACTATCTCCTTGTTCTCACAAAGGCTTTTAGCTGCCGCTTTAAGCTCGGGGGACAGTATGGTGCTTCTGCAGTTGCCTCGATTCTTTCCTCCTTCTGCAATAAGTTCTGCTTGTAAGGTATCTTTAGTAGTGACCTTCTTCTCACTACCGTCTGGGTAGTGAGAAGTATTAATACCCTAGGGTATTAATACCCTATTAATACTCTTGTTCTGTCTTGTGTTGATGAAATTAATACCCTATTAATACCACATCTTGTTCTGTCTTGTGTTAATGCCACATCACCCCTTCCACCTCACTCAAATGTAGATATAAAATCGGAGATGCGTAAGTTCTATTCAGTTGTGTATTTGTGAACTAAAGTCTTTGAAAATGTAATAAGTTTTACGAAACGCGCTCGTGTCGCGTCAGACTAGAAATAAAAAAATGAATTTTGGAGAATTGATTTTTGATTTACCTCCAACAGTGAAACGAAATGTACGAAAGATTGAGAAAATTCGTGTTAGAATTATTAATCTTACTTTTTCGGTCATATTTAATAATATATATATATATATATATATATATATATATATATATATATATATATATATATATATATATATATATATATATATATATATAGCGCATATATATATATGCCTTAGTGTGGCAATCCAGAGAGGAAATGCTCACTGCATCCATGGTTCCTGCCCGCCATCTGAGGAGCTGGAAGAGCTGTACAACTTGTGACAAGCAGCCTTGCACCCTGCATGTAATCAATATTGTAACTTTTTGTGTAATGACATTTTCAAATAAAGTTAGATAAATATACACACATACCAAAAGAATAGGGGTGGTAGGAGAAGAAAATATCAAAGTGTTCAGTGAGGATCCACAAGGTCTTCTCTGAGTACTCTTTATTTTCTTCTCCGAGGCTATGGGTCCCTACACTTGCACCAGAGGTGGTACCCCTCCTATATAAAATATATATATATATATATATATATATATATATATATATATATATATATATATATATATATATATATATATATATATATATATATATATTTTTTTTTTTTTTTAATTATATAGAAGGGAGTACCACCTCTGGCTGGAAGAAGGGGGACCCATAGCCTCGGAGGAAACCACACATGACGCATTGGAGGGAATGTAGGTCTCCTCCAATACAGTTTCTGTGTGCTTTTCTCCTACCACCCCCTTCCCTTTTTTTTTTTTTCCTTTATTGTGCATTTAAAGGTTACAAAACATACAAGACAAATGCCTAAAGGTTATGAATCTCTTGAAGCTCCTCCGCTTCTGGACAGGAACCGAGGACGCAGCAAGCATTTCCCCTCTGGATCGCCACACTGAGACGCTGAAATAAAAAACTGGAAGCCCTTGGGTCTCTGGTGACGTCAATGAGCTTGGAACCCAATTCCTTGAGAAATCCCAAGGCACTCTTGCCCCAGGTGCCATGTGTCTCAGACGCTATGGGAACAAAGAGGTATTGACCTTCCAGTCGCCTGTACTTAAGTGATATATATATATATATATATATATATATATATATATATATATATATATATATATATATATATATATATATATATATATATATATATATATATATATATATATATATATATATATATATATTTTTAAGGCGTCCTGCCTTAAAATATATAAGGCGGAGGCGGAGCAAGACGGAGGGCTGTGGCCCTCCGCCTTGCTGCCCCAATCCACACCAGATATAGGTGTATTTGCGGCGAGGTGGTGGCTGACAGGTACGGCCACCATGGACTACTCTGCCAAAGCACAGGGGGATGGCACTCGAGGCACAGTGAAGTTAACGACATCATCAAGAGGAGCCTCACCACAGCTGGATGCCCAGCTGAAAGAGAGCCCCGTTACCTAACGCCCCGTAACTCTAATGCTCTTATTGGTCGCCCGGATGGTATCACAGTGAACCCCTGGAAGAATGGCAAGCAGTTGGTATGGGACTACACGTGCGTATCAACCCTGGCTAACACCTACATTAACCTCAGTGTTGCACAACCAGGTAGCGCTGCCACCCACAGGGAAGCAGCCAAATCCTGTAAGTATAGAGAACTGGATCACCAATACAATTTTGTCCCCATTGCTTCTGAGACACTCGGCGCCTGGGGTAAAAGTGCTACCAGTTTTTTGAAGGAACTGGGTTCTAGGCTCATTGAAACGACAAGGGACCCAAGAGCTGCAAGCTTTCTTTTCCAGCGCCTCAGTGTGGCGATACAGAAGGGAAATGCGCACTGCATCCAGGGTTCCTGCCCGCCATCTGAGGAGCTGGAGGAACTCGACAAGCTATGATAACCATCTTTGTAACCCATATGTAACTCCTTTTTTGTAACAAAGTTCAAACAAAGTAAATATATATGTGTAAATACAAAAGAATGGGGGTGGTAGGAGAAGATAATATTAGTGTTCAGTGAGAAACCACAAGGTCTCCTCTGAATACGTTTTATTTTCTTCTCCGAGGCTATGGGTCCCCACATTGGCACCAGAGGTGCTACCCTCACAAACTTTTATATATATATATATATATATATATATATATATATATATATATATATATATATATATATATATATATATATATATATATATATATATATATATATGTGAGAAAGCTGCATGAACGCGCAAGCCATATATCACTAAGAACTCTTTGACCCGGCCAGGATTCGAACCCATGCCGTCCAGGATCACCCCTAAACGTACACAGTACCGTGACCACCGCACCAATGATCGTCTATAAGGACGTTTAGTGTACGTTTAGTTTGTGTACGTTTAGGGGTGATCCTGGACGGCATGGGGTCGAATCCTGGCCGGGTCAAAGAGTTCTTAGTGATATATATATATATATATATATATATATATATATATATATATATATATATATATATATATATATATATATATATATATATATATATATATATATATATATATATATATATATATGTCGTACCTAGTAGCCAGAACGCACTTCTCAGCCTACTATGCAAGGCCCGATTGGCCTAATAAGCCACGTTTTCATGAATTAATTGTTTTTCGACTACCTAACCAACCTAACCTAACCTAATTTAACTTTTTCGGCTACCTAACCTAACTTTTTCGGCTACCTAACCTAACCTAACCTATAAAGATAGGTTAGGTTAGGTTAGGTAGGGTTGGTAAGGTTCGGTCATATATCCATGTTAATTTTAACTCCAATAAAAAAAAATTGACCTCATACATAATGAAATGGGTAGCTTTATCATTTCATAAGAAAAAAATTAGAGAAACCATATTAATTCAGGAAAACTTGGCTTATTAGGCAAATCGGGCCTTGCATAGTAGGCTGAGAAGTGCGTTCTGGCTACTAGGTACGACATATATATATATATATATATATATATATATATATATATATATATATATATATATATATATATATATATATATATATATATATATATATATATATATATATATATATATATATATATATATATATATATATATATATGTATGTACAAGTTGGATCCCTATTTAAGCCTCAATATAGCACGTCAAAACAATATAGCAATCATTTAAACCCGTATGGCACTTGGAGATATTAATAGGAGCTGCCTTGTATGGGCCAATAGGCCTTCTGCAATTACCTTCTTTCTTATAATTCCTTTCCTCCACTTATTTTTGGTGGTCAGGTGATCTGCCCAGGCGGATATAAAGGTCTGATCAGCAATCTTATCCTCATTCTACTTTGCTCTGATGAAGGCGAATTAGCCGAAAACGCGTTAAGCATTTTCTATTTTTCATATGTGGTTATTCTGCATACTTGGATCAGTGTTTTTGTGATCATTGTTGCATATATATATATATATATATATATATATATATATATATATATATATATATATATATATATATATATATATATATATATATATATATATATATATATATGTATATATAACTGAAAGCTCACACCCCAGAAGTGACTCGAACCCATACTCCCAGGAGCAATGCAACTGGTATGTACAAGACGCCTTAATCCACTTGACCATCACGACCGGACATAATGAGGTGATAGCCGAAGCTATTTGAACCACCCCACCGCCGGCACTCGGATAGTAATCTTGTGGTGGTACCCCTCCACACCAGTGGGCGGTGGGGTGGTTCAAATAGCTTCGGCTATCACCTCATTATGTCCAGTCGTGATGGTCAAGTGGATTAAGGCGTCTTGTACATACCAGTTGCGTTGCTCCTGGGAGTATGGGTTCGAGTCACTTCTGGGGTGTGAGTTTTCAGTTGCATATTGTCCTGGGGACCATTCAGGCTTGTTCGCATATATATATATATATATATATATATATATATATATATATATATATATATATATATATATATATATATATATATATATATGACGACTGAAAACTCACACCCCAGAAGTGACTCGAACCTATACTCCCAGGAGCAACGCAACTGGTAACTACAGGACGCCTTAATCCACTTGACCATCACGACCGGACAAAAGGAAGTGATAGCCGAAGCTATTTGACCACTTCCCCGCCGGCACTCGGATGGTAATCTTGGGCATAGCATTTTATCAAATCACCTCATTCTTTGGGGCACACGTGAGGAACACAAATGCGAACAAGCCTGAATGGTCCCCAGGACTATATGCGACTGAAAACTCACACCCCAGAAGTGACTCGAACCTATAAAAATAATGAAGCATAAAAAGAAAAATTGTCAAGAACTAAATTCAATTACCCAATAATTGTATGTTTTTCTCCAACCCTGATTATTTAAATGATATGAGAGCACATCATTATTCAATAATAAGAAATACTCTGATTTTTTTCATATAAAAATACCTTATCACTGGCCACTCCTACTTTTACAGAAAAATAAATTTAATTGTCAGGAAATATAAATCGAGAATGAGTTATATAAATAATGGTGTAGTTGGTCTAAAGAGTTGGATAAAACATCTATCCAGTGACAACCACTATTATCCAACTGGGACTTTCAATCTCTCCTTTGGTATTACTTGAGTTTTGAGATATTTGATGATCCATGTGCCAGCTATATAAATGGCAAAAACCATTTAAACATGGAAGTAACATTTCTTAAACCTTCTTTACAGATAGAATGATTAATTATTTAAAGTATGTAACTTAAGAGATAAGAAGGTTTGGTATCCTTATTTATTTATTTTTATATATTTATATACAAGAGGGTACATTGGGTTTATGAGAGTACATAGCATTGATGTTTTAACATTCTTGTAAAGCCACTAGCACGCATAGTGTTTCGGGTAGGTCCTTAAATCCAACAGATAATTTAAAGTAGGTAATTTAATAGTAAAATTAAAAATAAATGTTTACTGGGACATTGTAAGAAAATTTTACAATGATCAGTATGTTCATTAAAGTAAGATTTGAGGGCTATCAGCAGGTACATTGCAGCATAATTTTAGGATTATTTCAAAGTATAATCCAGTAAAATATGCATTCAATAAAACAACCATGGTATAAGGTGATAACAATGATTACAATGGTAAAGTTGTATGACTTAGGTACATATATTGGGGCTTAGATACATATATTGGGGCTTAGGTACATATATTGTGGGGGGAGGGGAGATGGGGTTGCACTAGATACAGTGCGAGTTTAAAGCATTAGGTAGGAAACTATGAAGAGGAAATTAGGCACTTTTGGGTTTTATTTTTGAATAAGGAGAAAGTTGGACAGCATTCAAATTCGTTAGGGAGTGAGTTTCATAGACAAAGGTCTTTTTATTTACATAGAGTGTTTACACAGATTAAGTTTGACTCTAGGGATATCAAAGATATATTTATTTCTAGTGTGGTGATTATGGGATCTATTACATGTGTCCTGGAAGAGTTTTAGAACAGGGTTTGCATTAAAGAACATGGTTTTGTAAATGTAATTGGCACAAGAGAATCTGTGGAGTGAGTTTGTGTTTAGCATGTTTAGGGATTTAAACGGGTGGCTGAGTGTTGTCTGAAAGCATAGTTTGTTATTGTTCTGATAGCAGATTTTTTTTGGGGTGATGATGGGCTTGAGGTAGTTTGCAGTGGTTGAATCCCATGCATAGATACCATATGTAAGATAGGGATAAATTGGCGCATATTATAGTGAGAGGAGAGCAGAGTTTGGAACATAATATCTTATTTTAGAAAGAATACCAACCATTTTTTAGGTTTTCTTGGTTATGTGTTGTATGTGGGTGCTGAAGTTGAGTATCTTGTCTAAGTATAGGCCAAGGAGCTTTCCATCATTTTTATTGCTGGTATTAACATTGTCTATCTGAAGCTGAATTGCATTTGTTGATTTGCTTCCAAATAAGATGTAGTAGGTCTTTTTTATGTTTAGTGTGAGTGTGTTGCTTGACATCCATAAGTAGACTTTTTTTAATCATTATTTACATCATTATTTAATATGTGGGTTGCGGTCTGAGTATGAGGGTAGTTTCGTCAGCAAATAATATAGGTTTAGGAATGTTAGAGACATTAGGCTGATCATTAAAGTATAAAATAAATAGGAGAGGTCCTTGGATGCTACCCTGTGGCACTCCTATGTTTAATGGTAGAGTGGGAGAGGTTATATCATTGATGGCTACATATTGGTGTCTGTCATTAAGATAGGATGGAAAATAATTCAGGGAAGGGCCTTGGATTCCATAAAAGTGAAGTTTAAGTAAGAGGTAGTTATGGTTAACAGTA
This sequence comes from Procambarus clarkii, assembly GCF_040958095.1. Classification (NCBI taxonomy): domain Eukaryota; kingdom Metazoa; phylum Arthropoda; class Malacostraca; order Decapoda; family Cambaridae; genus Procambarus; species Procambarus clarkii. The sequence continues at coordinate 7,482,658 of NW_027189128.1, read as the reverse complement.
TCAAAGGCCTTTCTCAGGTCAATGAAGAGTCCAATCGGAAACTCATTTTCGCCAAGGGCTGAGTATTTTATATCAAGCAAACTAATAATTGCATCGTTGGTACTCTGTTGGGAGTTGAAGCCAAACTGACAGGGACTTACTGTGTTGAATTTTAGGAGGTAGGAGTTGAGGTGTTTTAATGATTTTTTTTCATAGATTTTTTATAATATTGGAAGATTTTATATTGGTTGTGACGGTGTCTACCCCTATATTTCTTCCTTCCCAGCTTAGAAGAGTCATATCTCCGTAGCCTAAGTGTTCTCTGATGTTCAGGGAACATTTTCATGTGTGGGAAAGCGTGGAGCGTGATATAGCTGGCTGAAAAGTGGCCAGCTAAGTTTGATAAAGCAAGGGGCTTACGTCTTTTGAAGCATAAGACAATGACGAGCCATCCTGTTTCCCGCCAAGACGTCCTGACGCTTCCCGGCACCTGATTGGCCAGGTGAGGTCACGTGCCGGAAGTGACCAATGACGAGAGCCCTCACGCGGTGTGACGTCATGAGGCGGAGGGCGCAAGGCAGCTGGTGCCTGGGCGGGAAGACAGTACGTCACAAACCGTCAGACAGGGAAGATGCGCTCGAGCGAGCTCCGGACCTAGTGAGCCCTTACCAGTAGATTTAAGCTCCGCTTCGATTCTGTAGACAGTCTGAGAGGCAATCCAACTTCCGTGGAGTGCCCGGAGGCAAGGACCGGACTGAAGAGCCAAGAGCCATATCAAGAGTCTGTAGCAGAGGGAACGTTGGGCGGGTGACGTCTGGGACGCCCACTAGAGGACCACGTCTTACACATCAAGTGAGAAGCTAGGGCCGGGCCCAAATCTACTGGCAGTTAAGGCGAGGGGAAGCTATGCTGGACTGCGAGGTGTCGGCAGTGCCAGTGAGAGTGAGGACGACGCACGGAGGTACCTGTCTCCAGTACCCCAGAGAATAGGAGGAGGAGGGCAGTACCTGTTGAATGTGAGCACGGCGAGGACGCGTTACCAAGAAGGCGATGGGGGAACCTGTGTGTGGGAACTGTTCATCAGAAGACCAGAAGCCAAAAGCAGGAACCTCAACATCCCTCAACAGAGGACGAGTCAGCTTCGTGGTTGGAGTGAAATAAAGTAGATAATTGTCCCACCCTTACCCCTTTTTAGCTAGGCGAGCTAGAGTATTTTATATGTTGTGAACATTTCTTCTCATTTTATTGTCTAAGTGACAGGACGTTAGGCTAGGAACCAAAAACTTATTTAGGCATGAGTTGGTGCGGGTGAGCATTTACGTGGTGATGTTAGTGATCCTGGGAGGGTAGTTGGTGTGCAAGGAGCCATCAACTCACTCTGAAACATCCAGCTGATCGTCTTGCTAGAGGCGTGGGAAATCACGACGTTCTGACAGCTGGAGCCATCAGCTGATCATGCTGCCAGAGGCGCGAGGTGTGTGCCCGCGCTGGAGGAGTGGATCCAGTCAGCTGACCGTGTTGCCAGAGACGTGTCATCGAGAAATGCTGCCGCCAGTGGATGACTCCAACATAGACATTTCTTCATGCCATTTGTACATGTGTATATGTTTTTCTTCAGTAAACTTTTAAACTGAGGAGTTTAAGTAAGCCTCCATTCTCTAGGGCTAGATATATTATATATTTATGAGACCATTAGTGACACCTTGCACTGCCCGTGACATTGCATCCTTAGCCAAGATAATTAATGAGACCACTGACGTGTTGCTGGGACACGAGTATAAATACCCAGCTGGCGACCTCAGGACAGATCAGATAAAGCAAGAGAAAATGTTCCAGTGTCAGGACAGGCAGGTTTAAGTGAGTTATAAGAAGCTTGAACCTCCCCACTCGCTAGGGGTGTATAAGGCCAGCCCATAGTTGCCTGGGGGAGCCCAAGGGCGAGCAGTGGCGCCCGGTACTGAGGGGCTAAGACCTGTGGAACGACCCCAACCATACGTTGGAAGGGGGTGAACTCTGACATGGTCTATAATTGTTTGTCTGCTGATATCCTCCTTTATAAACTGGCGTTACTCTTGCTTTTTGAAGGATATCAGGGAAGATATGCCACTCTAGAGATTTGTTGAACAGCAGAGCTATGGGTGGCACAAGGGCATTGGAGGCGCTCTTGTATACCACAGATGGTATTTAACTAATGTTCTCAGGCATAGGTTTTTAGTGAATGAATGGTGTACACAACATCTGTCGGGCTGACTGATGAATGGAGATGAGAGTTTGGATAACTGCCTGGGAGATATGTAGTTACATGTGTCTTAGTCTGTGGGATTTTTCTGAAAAGGTTAGCACCAACCGATGAAAATAAGCTATTAAATTCAGTTGCCGTTTCTAAATCTGTTGCAGGTGTATAACTCTGGCCTGGGAGGATTGACTAGATGCCAACCCTAACTGTACCCCTCTGTTCACTGAGCTGTGATTGGGTACCTGGGTGTTAAACGATTGGCGGAACGCCGCCAATCGTTTAGCTGCTCTAAGCCCGGAAGCTCTCAGCCTGCTAACAGGAGTCAGCAGTCGTCTGTTCTTGTATTCACATGTGTATGTGAAAAACAAATCAAAACAAACTTTGGACAATACAAGGCAATAATGCTACAGAAATCAACAACAAACAATTAATAATAGAAAACTGGACAAAATATGTAGTGCACTTTGTGCACACTAGACATAAGTATCTCATTGATATCTATGTAGTCAGATTATGCGTTTTGCCTGAACCGTTTTGCGTGAATGTGGCTTCATTAGTATGTGTAACTTCTGTCCATACAATTGTACATTATTCCTATGTCTTTATACCCACATGTTTTTTAATAAAGAATGTTATTATTATTATTATATTTAATTTGTGCCAACACTCTTTGCAAATGAATGGACCCACTCTATTAAACTCACTCCCTAATGAATTGTATTCAACTATGAACAATTATATAAATAATATTCCAGAAGAAATGCAGAATTATATGAACGTGTTTGCTGATGATGCTAAGCTATCGTGGAAGATAAAAACTTCTGGGATAATTAAGGTTACTTTTGACTATAAGGAATAGATAGTAATGGTTCAACTGTATAAATCTCTGGTGCCATAATCCCATAATCATTTAGATTACCGAATCCAAGCATGGAGACCTCATTTTCAGAAACACATAGCTGTTCTGGATACGGTGCAACACTGGGCAACAAAAGTCATTCCAGAGCTAAGTCATCTCTAGTATCTGCAACGCTTGAAGGCCACAGGGCTAACAGCACTGCAAACCAGGCATGACAGGTCAGATCTCATTGAAACTTTTTAGAAACTAAACAAGTTAGAGGATGTTGATCCGGATATTTTCCTCTGAAGGTCAGATGTAACACAAACAAGGAGCAACGGTAACAAGCTTAACAAGCTACAATGTAGGACTGAGAAAAGGAGATGGTTTTTCACCCACAGGGTTATTAACCCATGGAACCGTCTATATGTTGAAGCCGTAAATGCCAAAACTATGTAAACATTTAAAGTACAGCTGGAAAAGATCAAGACAAATGGGGGACTTTCGACAAACCTTCGGCTTCCTGTCCTCATCGCGGTCACTAGTATTTGTGGCTCTCAGGTAAACTCAGTTATATTTGCAAGCACACTGAACCTCTTCAAACACTATGGATTCTTATGGGATATAACATCTATATGCTATAAGATGGGCTGTATTATGTTTCAACAATCTGTAAATTTTGTGCTACACTCAAAACGTCTTTCATTTGTATGTACCATCTAATAAGAGCAGTTTGTGTAAAGATTTTCCGATAGGTCGACTGCCAAATTGGCTCTGTTGGGTGACGCATCATGGTGAAACATCAATGTTGACCGTTTGGCAATATTGACAACAAGTACTGTTTTAACATGAGTAACTTACATATGTAGCGTGCTATTTTCGTAATAGTTATGTGTGCAGGATAACTGTACACAATATTAATAATCCTCATATTATGCTGCAATGTACCTGTTGATAATCCTCAAATTTTGCTACAATATGCCTATTAATTTTTTTAAATTTATTTACAATATACCTGTTAATATTCTTAAAATTTTGTAACAAATTACCTAATTACTTATCAGATTAAGGACCTGCACGAAACGGTATGCATGATAGTGGCTTGCAAGAATGTTAAACATCAATGCTATGTACTCCCATAAACGCAATGTAATCTCTTGTATATAAATAAATTAATTAGACATGGGTCCATGCTGTGCCTCTTCATATATGAACACTGACTCTTGAACCTTGTCTCTTCCAACACTATGGACGTGTAATGTTGGAGGGTAAATGTTGACTGTTTGGCAATGTTGAGTACAAGTACAGTCTCTAAACTAAGGAACTTATATATGAACTGCGCTATTTTCGTAATTGTTAATGTATATCCTCCACATCCCGTCAACCCATTAGCATGATGCCATGCTGTGCCTCTTCATATTATAGAGCCGAGTGAATCTCTTCTAACACTATGGACTGGTCACGTCACGGTGGAGCGTTATTGTTGGCGGTTAAGCAAGCACGGAGTGTTGTTTCTTAGAGTTAGGCAAGATATGAAAACTTTGCAGTCAACACTGCAGTTTCTTATTCATAATAGAAGCAGTTTTGGGGAAGGTTTTCGACTTAGGATGACTGCTCGAGTTTTGTTTTTGGGAGATGTATCACAGGGGAGGACTTCAAATGATTTTTCTTTCCTATTATGATTATTATTAATTCACGATACCTATCGAGGTTTAATACACATAAATTACTGTACTAAGACATGATGCAATTACGAAAACTTTAAATCCTAGGAAAATCAAAAATTTTCTTGGTGGGCACATGAGTCCACCATTATCAAAGGTTTTTATGTAACCATTATTTACCTGGTAAATTGAATGAGGTCACTCATCGAGTGGCCTCGACGAGGACAGGCAGCTGGAAGCCTTGTCAAAGGTCCCCCCATCTGCCCTAATCTTTTGCAGCTGCATTTTAAAACCCATCAGAGTTTTGGCGTTTACGGCTTCGGTGGGTAAGGGGTTCCACAGGTTTATTACCCTATAAATATGACAAGAGACTGGATACAGAACATTGATTTATGATCCAAGAGACTTAAATTCAATAAAGTTCATATATCAGCATATATTGAACCGATAAATGATTATTTTT